>NW_010511163.1:0-19524 GCF_000687285.1 Phaethon lepturus | reverse complement strand
ATGAGGAGCGGCTGAGGGAACTGGGGTTGTTAAGTCTGGAGAAGAGGAGGCTGAGGGGAGACCTTATCGCTCTCTACAACTACCTGAAGAGGGGTTGTGGCGATGAGGATGTTGGTCTCTTCTCCCAAATAACCAGCAATAGGATGAGAGGAAATGGCCTCAAGTTGTGCCACGTGAGGTTTAGACTAGATATTAGGAAAAATTTCTTCACCAGGAGGGTGGTCAGGCATTGGAACAGGCTGCCCAGGGAGGTAGTGGAGTCACCATCACCGGAAGTGTTCAAAAAACATGCCGATTTGGCACTTCGGTACATGGTTCAGTGGGCTTGTTTGTGTTGGGTTGATGGCTGGACTTGATGATCTGAAATGTCTTTTTCAACCTTAATAATTCTGTAATTTTCTGATTCTGTAAAAGGAATCAGTATGTAGAACAAAGAGGTCACTGTGGAGGACAGGGCATGGATACGGTATGTAGACACACCAAGCGTACTTGTAGATATTAATCCCGCATATTTGAGTTTAACATATGAAACACCTTTATCTCCTAAACCCAGTCTTCACTGAGGACATAGCTCCCAGCATAGCACACAGGAGGGAATAAGATGTTACCGGTGAAGAAGAATGCAGAACTCAAAATCAATGCAGAACTACACCCTGCAAGTGCCTGTGTCACTCTAGTCGTGCTGTCACCTTAGTCTTGATATATGACCCATCAGATTCAGCACATTTAAAGGTTTCTTTCTGTGAAAACTGTGTGTGAGTCATTTTACAAAGAAGCACAGAATAACAGAGAACTTACACAATTCCCTGAGTAAAGCCAGAAAAGCTCACTTTCAGCAGCTTTTTTATACACACTACTTACTTGAAAGTCCTTTCGAAGTATTGTCTTTTATTTAGAAGCTCTCTCCTTGCTTACCATTGTGGCAACAGGAGCTCTGTTCCTGTGTTGCACAGGAAGAAGAGACCTGCATTACCAAATACAGTAAATAAAAACTTTTCAGCTTATATTATTTTAATTCTGGTTTTAACAGTGCTGTGATTCTTAAGTCATTTGGTGTGTTAAAGTTACACCAGGGCAGTCGTTGAGGACAATCCAGTCTAAAAACTTCATGCCACTTTACTGCACTAAATTAGTAATACACTTGCTAGAAGTCACCATGAGTCAGATGAGTCACTTCAAATACAATGCTTTACAATAAAGCCTAATTTACTGGTACTTACAGTTCTGGTTTGCTGATGTTTTCTCAAGTACAATGGAATAATTGGTGCTTCCAAAATTAAAAGCAAGTTTAACAAAAAAAAAATTGAATCACAGCTGGTCTTTCTACATACCGTATGTTCAACATTGACTTTTTAAACTAAGTTCCTGGAAAGGCTCAGTGTGACTCTTGAAAACATTATATTACTTTCTTGGAATTAAAATAAAACATCTGTACCTATTGTACAATCTTTACTAGTGTGCAGCTCTGAACACTGTTCAGTCAAACCAAGATAGCTTTCCTGTGCCATCAAGGTCTTGTGGAGAACAAGTTGATGTGCCTGTTACACCACCAACCTTGAAGTTTGTCACTCAACAAAGGAGTCACACAGCCCAGTTCATCACTCAACAAAGAATTCACACAGCCCAGTTCATCACTCAACAAAGGATTCACACGGCCCAGTCAGAGGTTGCTGGGACAGCAATTTGTTAATTCCTAAAGGAGATCATAACAGCCTTCCAGCAACACCAAGTACACAAGCCTTAACAAGCCCTGGAAAGCTGTTTGACTGAGTCTTTTTTATATAAACTAGGACACTGCCAGCTATTTTTGATGAAAAAATCTTTAAGTCCACACTGCAAGCATTAAGAAATAGGAGGTATGCTTCCACTAACATATACTGTTAGTTACTGCCACAAGCCTCCCAATAAGGACATAGCAACTTTTACCCAACGTAACTTGTTAATAGAGCACAAGAGAGAAATGTATTATTATTGCTTCTGCTTCTGCACTGCTAGGAAGCGCTTTGGCAGCTCCAAGGCACATCGAGTTCACTGCCCACATCACGATTGTTCCTCTAACACTTCAAGAGGGACTACAGACTTGTTTGTTTTTCCTTTCTTTCATTTATACCTGAAACAAGAGTAACATCTGAGAGACTACAAGTATTTTCAGCTTGAGCATCAGGGTAGCATTTGCCCATCATCTAAGCAGGCTACAATACCTGTGACTTTAGTCAAGCACAGATCTCCTAGGGACTTAAAAGCGGCTACGCTTATACCTACACTGTTCACATCCTGAGCAAAAAAATTGAGCGTTCAGCAACATACTGCCAGTTTTTAGGAAGGATTACCACAAGAACGGCCTCTTCTGTGGGTGATGCACACCATATCAATGCAGAAATTGTTATCCTTTTCCCAAATACATCAGCTCCACTCACATCTGTCCCAGGCAGCCAAAGAGTAAAACACAGAGAAGTGAAACTTACCTACTCATTTAGGGAGTTGTTTACAGTAACAAGGAATCCACTCGAATTTTTGTTTTATTACTAGAAACATAGGAAAAAAAATCTCAACATCAGCACAAAAAATAGAAGGGAGAAAGAGAAGTGGAACTTTTATTAAAAACAACAATGAAAAATATTGTTACAGGCTGAAAACTGATGATGCTCTAAAAAGTTCAGACAGATCTGTGTAGGACTAATAATAAAGGTTAATTGATAAAAACTTTCTAAAAGTGAATTCCTCACTGGGTATCAACTAAGATATAATGCTATCAAAGCTGGGGGAAAAAAAAAAAAGAAAAAAGTGTATAGGAAGATAATAACAAAAACAATGTCACATAGCTTGACTGTTTTCAATCTGGCTTACTAAATAAATTCAGCTCATGTAATCATACCTCATGCATGGCTTTAGCTGACCTTTCTTTGCTCTTTTCTGCAGTAATTTACCATTTTCAAGTTAATTTAAAAGAGTGAGGGAGAGATTTCCAAAATTATTGACTTCACATTAATTCTGTAAAAAAAACAGTACCTGGATGGAAGTGAAAAACCCAAATCTGTGTTTCAGAGTGGAAAAGGGAGAAAAACACACACTTGGCAGTAGCTGATGGACACTTAACTAATAAGTATTGTCCCGCTCATCAGCACACCTATCTCCACACTACCGGCAGCAAGCACTGGCTTTCCCTGGGGAAGACAACACAGCTGTGATGGGAGCCAGGCACTGTAAAAGAAAGTGCAAGGAAAATGGGGCATACATGTAAGAAACTGTGCTCTGCTATTTTCTTCCTTATAAAAAGAAAATCAGAGACAAAAGATCTTTTTCATTGTAGAAAATAACAGTTTCTAGTTTAAAAAAATTATTGACATGGTCATTTTTACAGCAAATTCTACCACAGACAACAGCTAATGAATGTTTATTGTTCTTAGGATAACACAAAACAGAGAAGCAACAGTATTTGTCTTAAAAAAAGAGTATTACTTCTAACTGCATGTCTACAGTTCAAGGTCTGATTATATAAATTATATTAGTGCATTAAACAGCAATCAAATGAAATGTCAACATCTGCTTAGACACAGAGGTTGTCGTTAAAGTTTTCTTACAAATGCCTTGGAAGTAATTAATAGTTTTGTTGTATTCACAGTGGTACGAGCAACACAATGGTACCTGGAAGAATGACAGAAAATGTAACAGCATTCACAGTACAACCTTCCTATTTCTTGTTTTGTTGTTGTTTTAGCATATGTATGCAATTTTCACAGTTTTGTTCTGTTTGTTTTCAATTCGGCTCTTACCCCTTAGTCGTAAAATGTAGGAAAGAAGTATTTTGGCCAAAGCAAACAGTTTAGGGTTGCATTAAATGCCTTACTAGTAGTAGGAGCCTATTACTGTAGAGACTAATGTTTAACTTTTTTCTCTAGATCACAGTGCAATTCACAGATGAAGGTAAGTTTTCCATAGAAAGAACACTCTTTGCTCTATAACTGTAATTTTTGCCAAAGAATTTATACTACCATTTTTTAAAACACCTATGTCGCAATATTTGCTCTAAAAGAAAACATATCTATGGTCCTATTGTAGATATGCTTTCATACAGTAAGCAATAAGATCTGAAGTTCACTGGCCTTATCACACTTTCCTCTTCAGCAGAAACTGTACAGGTGTGCTGCTTCATTCTCCCAGATGGATGGCTTTTTCTTTCTGGTTTAACTTACTTCACTGCATGAAAGAGGAGTTTTGATTAACTGTGCAAAAGCTAACTAGGTCAGGATGTATTGAATCTCAGAAAAGAGTATTTTGTTTGACCTAATGACTCTGTTCTTGTGTGTTGGAAAAATAAAACTCTGCATAAACATCTGCAACATTTTTGTTTATCGCTTTTAAAAGTCAGATGAGCACTTGAGTTTCCTAAGACTGCCTGACTGACACAAAACCACGACCCCTCACACCTCTCACAGAAGCAAACTCTTTGGCTTCTAGAATGAGAAATAGTATTTGAACATGAAACAGTAAGATAAAATATCTTAACTTGCTCTATTTTAATTCTATTTTTTCTGTCTTTGCCGTAGTTGATGCCATCTTTTCCTCCACAAGAAGAAAACCCAAGCAGACAGCCTTTACCCCAGCTCCCTGGTAATTCTGATCCTTGGATTAACAATTTTCATTTTAGACTTGATTATAGGTGAGACATCTAGCTGCAGTGTATAATAAAATGAAAATGCCTTAGGTAATCTGTCCTGTGTGTGTTTGTTGCCTTAGAAATATGCTCTTCTTTTTAATGGTCTCCACCTAATCAGATTCTGTAACTAAACAGCACTACACGAATCTAGAATTTCACACTGCAATAGTCTTGTTAAGATTTGTTTTCAGCAAATATTGACACATTTAGCCTTAAAAATATATATATTTTCCCAGTACTTGCACAGCAGTGCTTGAGTATGTCAGTATTCTCAGAAGCAGGACACAGAAGATTCATGGTCGTAGATGAATCAAAAAAATCAGTCTTGCATATGCATAGAAAGTGCTTCCTAGTTTTGTTCAGCTTTAAAATTTTATTCCTTAAGTGAAATACTGCCAGCAAATTTCCCATTTGTTAGTAATACTCTAAGGCATAACCTGTGAATGTACAGTTGTACATTTCTACACCAAAGTAGTCCTTCATATGAAAACTGTAACCACTAGCTATAAAACTCAGAGTTTTATTTGAATTTTCAGCTGGGCCCTTTTTTTCATGTAACATAACCTGTAAGGAAAACAGCAGAATTTGGCTCTGTGGAATTTTGAGAAGTAAAGAAGAGTCTGTATTGGTTTATTCCTTTCTATTTTCATTTAAGCACAGCTCAAAGCACCTGGAGTATCAAAGAATCTTCTTGCTGAAACTAGTAGCTAAAGAAAATTAGCAAAACAACTTGAATGCAGTTTCCAAATACCTGCACAGATGTCCAACTTTAGAGAACTTTCAAAATTGTCAGACAAACATCTCCCGAGAACCCATGACTGAAACTGAAGTTTGAAATAAAAATAAATTGCAAATATAATCCAGCTCCTTAACAGTGACTGTAACAAATCACTGGAACACAAGGGAAGTGGTTTATTAGTCATCAGCTTTAAATTGGATGTCCTTCTGAAAGATATGCTATAACTCAGCCACAAATTATTGAAGCTGATAGTTTCCAATTACATAGCATGGAAAATAATAACCTTCTCCACAGGAATTACTGAGTAAAACTTGATGACTTATATTATGCAAGCATTCAGAAGAGATTGATCAGAGTCCTTTCAAAATTGCATTTTAGGACTGTATTTTCTGGCTATATCATGAGATTGGGATTTGGCCGGTAGGGAGCTGAACTGCTGAATCAGAAGTTACTACCATTTTTACGCTGTGTTGTTCTAGTCATATTTTCACACTTAATTAGATTGCTTGGAGTATGCTTTTCATTCTGAAAAGGTTACATGCCCAACTTTCATGTGTTTAGCCTTCTTTCACAAAGGATATCCTTAAAGCCCAGCATTAATTTGATAGTACTGTAATAATATACTGCCCTTAAAAAGGAAAAGACATTAACCACAGTATTGTAGATGACGTGCAATGATATACCTTATAAAGCAACTTGTCTTGTTTCATTTGTGTTAAATGCCTTTTTTTGTTTATGTCAAATGATATAGGCTTACTTTCTTGCTTCCATAGGGCTAGTGGTTCTTGAGAACCCTGCCACTTTAATGTCTGTCCATCTTCCCTTAACATTTATTCAAAAATGCTGATATTATTTTCTACAGTCTTTTAGGTTTTTCTTCAAAAAATTCCCACTGACTGTAACTGACATTCTGTCTGATCTCACCTCAATTTGTCTTCAAGTTTGTTTGGCTATATATTATTTTGTTTCCATCTACTGGCACAAGTTCTTAAGAAGTATAAGTCTCTGTTCGTTTATTTGCAATGTTCAGAATAATTCATTGTGTCCTCACATTGAGACCAACTGTGTGTCTTTGATATATTGCTGCCTTCCAGCTTGGTGTCCTAAGAAAATGAGGCTTATGCAATTGTTCTGTCTGTTTGCCAGTCCTCCCCAACAACTTTTTAATCTGTTGGCCAATTTAATTTAAATTTGACACAGAGAGGTAGAGATTCCATAACATTATGTTCACTGGAGTTTTGTGAAGAAGAGTGATCTGGGTGAAGGAAAGGGACTTTTTGAGGTACTGAAGAAGCGATGAAGTTGGGGATACAGAGAGAACAAAGGAGAGCTGTAACAACAAAGTTGGAAATTATGTAGGGAGAGGTGCTGTTATTGCAATGGGAAAATCAGGTGGCAAAAAGCAAAAATCTGGGAAAATTGACAGTTCATTTAATTGTTAAACTCAATGATTTCCATATGTATTACTAATGAAAGAAGTCCCTAAATCATTCCTAGGGAACCTGCATTTCACTCTTTAAGATTAAATTCTCTTCTATTCAGTTCTAGTTGATATGTTTAAATACAGAGGCTAATTTTTCACAAGTGGAGCAGTGGTGATATTAACTCTGGTTCTGCCACTTGGTAACTATTATTGCCCTCTTAGGTCTACACTCGGGTGTCTTAGTCCTTTTCCAACATAAAGAAATGACCATAAAAGGAATGGTCATGTCTCCTTTCAACAGCCTTCCTCAGCATCTCCCAGTTATTCTTCAAGCTGATGTGGATGTGCTGTGTGTTGCAGATCTGAGCGCTGTGTATTTACACCTTGCTTTCAGAGGAGAAACATCACAGAAATAAAATTTATATAATAGATGTGCAGCAGCTTTAACGTTGAGCAATGTTGAATGTATTGACTAATGACACAGAGTACTAACTACGAGGTCATATGAGGACAAAGCAGTGTGTGCCTGCTGAGCTCATGAAATAATACACACTAAAAAATAGTTTTTAGACCAGGAAAATATGAAAAGCTATAAGCTGAAGAGCAAACAAAGTTTCTCACATTGTTTTCTGCCAGAATGTTGCTGTAACATGCTACCTAATAATTATTTTGTAGGTAAATAGTTCTGTGAGGAGCAAAAGACTTCATGAACAGACTTATCTTCCATGAAGACTGAGAAGCAGCTATGACCCAAACCCACCCGTAGTGTTGCAAGCTCTCTTGGAGTCCTCAATAGACAGCAGACACATGAGTGAACAACGCTGTAGCCTTCAGCTCAGGCAGTGCTGTGCTGAGGGTAGATGTTTTGTGTTCTCAAGGCTGAGGCTCGTGACTTCTTACATTGCCAATGCTGGGTGCCTTGGCCACTTAGCAGATCTACTCAATAAGTCTAGAGAAAAGGTATTATCAGCTCAGACTATGATTTATAGTGTTACCTTCCAAGCAGTTTGAAGAGCTTAATTTACATGCATGGCAAATCCATTGTAATATTTCAAGTGCGTCTCTCTCTTTGTGGGTTTTTCTTTCTGTTGTTGTTTGGTGGGGTTTTTTTGATTGTTTGGGGTTTTTTGTTGTTTTTGGGGGGAAACAGTAACGGAAGCCAGAAATAGAAGCCAAAGTCTTGCTGACCTAATCTTCATAGCCTTTCCTTCTTATCCTGGCTCCTTTACCAAGGTAGCTGGAAATATGCTACTGCCCTGGTAGTTGCTCCCAGCAGTAGTGCATTTGTGATTGAAATGCCTGGGATAGCACCAGTGCCACACTTCAGAGCAAGAAAACAGGCAGATTGTAAAGAAGACTCACGATGGTTTACAAACCTTTAGATTATTGATTGCTATTAGGTAACATATTCAGGTGTGCAGCAGTGCAGAAGAACATGACAACCTACTGGATGATTTCTGTATTTTACCAGCATTCAGAAATTATGCTATGCAAAAGCCAATAAATACAATAGTATACTGTGAAAATAAAGAGATCTTGCCCTTGCAGTGATGTGTGTTGAAGCTTAGTCTCTCTGCTTAGAAAAAGTGATGCTTTTAAACATACAGCCTCGGGGGGAAAAAAAAACAAAACAAACAACAACAACAAAAAAAATAAAGTCTTCCTGTCAACAAGATTGAATTCTTCTCTCATCATACTGTGAATGTCTTACTGTTGTAGGACACTGAAGGTGGAGATGGGACTTGATTTAACGCCTGAGATCCAAGAAATTTCCTGAAGGCAAAAAAGGGTGCCACTGTTATTTGCAGAAAATAATATGCATCAAGACAAGCAGCTTTATTCCTGGTCATGGTGAGGGCTGGTGCACCACACATTCCACTGCTGCTGTCAGGGACAGGGGGGACCCTCGGGAGACTTAGCGTAAGAGGGAGCTGGGAGGAGCTGGGCTACAGAGAGGGGAGTGAATGAGACTGACAGAACCAGGCTGTCCCCCAAGCAGTCCTATGCCTTACAGAAGATAAACAGTTAGCAATTTTATGAGGTCACCCAAAGACCCATACTGACATCTTCAAACTTGGGTGCCTGAAGTCACGGTTCCTAAGCACAGAGACAGTGTGCGCCTCCAGCAGAGAAGTGAGCTTCACTGTGGAAAATAGAGTCACTCTGCCTACATCAAGGAGGCACTTAGGTGCTTAATGTTTAGCTTGAGGGGATCTCAAGCTGTTATGCACCTAAATGCCACAAAAAGAAATAGACATCTTTGGAAGCTCCAGCATCACGTGTGAAAATGAGAATAGCTCTTCCAGTTGTACCAGTAGCAGAGGGGTCTGAATTTCTTCTCAGTTCCAGTAGGAACTGTTTAACACCACATTTGAGAGAAATGTGCTTCAGTTATTCAATCCAGCAAAATATCTGCTCTGGGTCTGGGACTAGTTTTCCAGCTGTCTGAATTAGATGAAGGCAGAACAGGGAAATTATCCAGCCTAGCCTGACATAGCGTTTAATCTTGAAAGGTACTGAGCACCTCAGCCATCAATTGAGCAAAGCTTGGAAACAGAATCTGGCTTTATTTCATTTGCAAGAATGTTTTCTGCAATTCTCTGCTGCATTCAGAGAATTTAAAAGCAACTGCTTTTAAACTACAGGCCATTATATTATTGTGAATGAAAGAACCTTAATTACATTAAGACCTTCCAAAAGCACGGTTACAACAGAAGCATCGAGGTTTACTTTGAGTGCAGCACTCCCTCCAGCAAAGGAAATGCTTTAATTTTTAACTTAAAGATGTTCTTCTGTTTATATTATAAACCAAAACCACTTACTATGATGCGGAGAAGCAGGATCATTACCCAAACCACTGTTACATGAATCAACTCCCAGCCTTTGCAAATTGTGCTTATTTTATCAAGTAAAATTGTATCCTCTTACACCCCAGTAGAATCGGACACACACACACATACACATTACAGATTTACAACAGAAGCCAGGACTCCTCTCAGCAGTGGGTATAAATGAATCATTAAGGCCATAGCAGGCATTTTCCCGGTACTGTGAGGGAAAAGCAGGCGCTAACTACGTCAAAGCTAATGTGCCTGCAATTAAAACATCAGTCGGGGAGAAAAAGCACAAACATATTTTCACTTTGAGTTTGTGAAAAATGGCTCTACCTGCCCTGAAGGGAAGAGGATAATGCTGCTTACACCTGCTGAGCAACTCAGCCTCTATCACCAGGCTTCAAGCAGAAGGAGAAGGTGAACGACAGCCCGGTCCGTTGCCTCTGCTTCCCCTCGTGCCCGCTTGGCTCCCTGCTGCCTCGCACCTTTGAAGAAAGGCCCTTTCTCCTCTTTGTTTTGCTGGAAGGCACAGTCAGCTTTTTTCTTGTCCTGAGGCTGCGAAGCAACACTCAAAAGCACACTAACCAACTTTTCCCCTGCGCAGTGTATTGATGTTACTGAGTGGCTGCTAATATCTGAAAATCCAAGAGACACAAGTAACAGCCGTCACGCTTGTAGCCCTGCAAGCAGCTGAAACAGGCTTCACCGTGCCCATCTAATCCTCACCTTCCCCATAAAGAGGTTTAAACTAGCTGTGCCTGAGCTGGGGCACATCAACCCTGCTGCCTTCTCAGGGTGCCTTTTTTCCAAGTCACCCCTCCCTCTGACCAGAGCACAGAGCAGAATTCACTCAGTTCATGTCCAGAGGCATGTACATGAGGCTGAAACACTGTAGAAACCTGAATAACACTGGCAGGTCTGAACTCTTTGGCCAGAAGTTAATCTAAATCAATCCCTGGGAGTGCTCATTAATTTCAGTGACAGCCTCCTCCGAAAGGCGTTTGCTAGTTATATGTATTTTTTGCCAGCCTCCAGCACAAGCTAGCTGTTAGAAGTAATTCCCTTTCACCTCTCTACCCCTCCCTCTAACAAGAACTGAAGGTACTTTATTTTTAGGGATTCATCAAATGCCTGTTTCTTCCTATTTCCCTCCTGAAATATACCCAAGAGTTTCAGGCTCATCCAGAAGCAGGACAGATTGCACCCATTCAAATGGCTTCACCCTACAAAGGGTTCATTTGTCTTCAGAGAAGCAGCTGAACAGAGTCATTTTGCAGCTCCTCAAAGGTATTGCCAAAGTTGGTTTTCTCAAATACACACATAGACAGAGCTTCACCCCATTTCTCTCCTTTTGGTGGCAGGAAGAGCAGCGAGCACCGTATGGGACTCTGGCAAGGACCCAGGCCATGCTGTTATCACCTGGCAGTTTGACATCCACCGGTTTTGTCAGTGCTTACATGTGGCCAAGCCAAACATTTTCCAGTTTGGCATCTTTATTATTATTCTATTCCTAACCACTCTGTGTCTCAGTTTCTGCCTGCTTACAGCCTTTACATTCTCTTCAAGACATTGAGGTGACTTAGCTTTAGTATCAAGCAGATTTTGGCTCCATTCCTGTTACTGAGAGAATAGTTCTGCAGTACTGTGACCAGATCTTTACATTTTATGAGTCAGGGTAACTTCACCACAATTGAGTGTTAGCGTGGATTTGCAGAAAAAACAGAAAAACCTGCAAAGAGCCCAAGGTTCTGCTTCTTTAAATCTTAATTGCTGCTCCATCATTTATGGTTAAAAATAATAGATGAATAAAGTTAACCTGTCTTAATTAATCTTATTATCTTATAAAGTTTCATCACTGTATAAACTGAATCACAGCTTCCCACTCTTGCAACCATTATTCAGACTGAGTAGCCCCATCACTATTTCAGTCTTAAGACAACAACAAATATGGGCAGAGACACCACTGCAAGCATAAGTGGGGATATTTTGAATAACAAAAGACTTATGGAATGGCAAATGAAACCTGGAAAATAGGCTGAAGAATCAGCCCAGATTCTGAGACACAGAAGTTACTTTGCCTAAAGCTGTTAAGTTTTGCATAATATATTGCTTAATCTCTTTGCAGAGTTAAAAAAAAAGAAAAGAAAAAAGAAAAAAAAAAAACTATCCAGAATATAAAATGTCATCTGTTATTTCTGGTAAGTTACCTTGAAGTGCAGTGCCTCAGGATGATCCAATAGCTGAGCATACGTGTCACAGCACATGAGCTGGCTTCAGCTGGTTTAGAAACTAAAAATCATGACTTTGAAGAATTTGTGTTCCTTGTTTGTGACTAATGTGACCCAATCTATCGATAATGATATGTTGGTCTCTGCATCACATAGAAACAAGATTTTTAAATGCATTTAAATCCTCATTATTCTGAGCTCACAGAATCATTCAATGAATGAATGAAGAACCCTGGAGATAGAAGCATAAGAGGGAATAATCTTTCCTAGATGGTGCAGTGCCTTAAACTAGCAGTGAAAGGAAATTATTGACTGTGGGTAAGATCAACTAATGAGTTGTGAAGGCTTAAGACTCATCTAAAAATGTCTATGAAAAAAATCTTTTTTCTTTAAGCACATATTGCAAAAGAAAAAGAAAGAGTTTGTCTGCAAAAAGAATTGTTAGGGGTTGTAGAGCTTTCAACTATAAAAAAGTAGTTACCCATTAAAAGTCAATAGTGTCCACATACAATGAAAAAGTTTCAGCCAGTTCTATTTAAATATAGTCCTGCCACAAAGGGGTATATGCTCCACACCACATATATATTCAGAATTATGTGCTTTTCGATATTTGTCCTTCTCTGTGGTTCTGTTTCTAAGTAGCGCAGGGTCATGGCTCTGATTTTCCTCCCCTTTGTTCCTTATCCCATGATGGTGAGACTTAGGTTCTTCTGCCTGGATTTTGCTGGTTGCACAGAGAGCAGGAGACGCATTTCATCCCTTTGGGTTTTTATAGACAGGAAATAATCAGAGTGGTAATAACGTAGTAGGCAGTGTACTATTCTGGTTCACTAGATGGCAATCAGGAGTAGTTTTGCTTTGAGCTAAGCAAAATGTTTTGGTATTTGCTATGGTTTCAGACTATTATGCCATGATGTAACCCCAGTTAGATCCCATTTAAAAGTTTGCATAACTTCAGCATAGCAGAGTTAAACAGCATTCCTGCACAAACAAGAGAACTGAGAAAATGTTTTAAGGGAAAAAAAAATTAGTTGTGTTGTGCCTTGATTTAGTTTAAAAAGAGGGCTTTTCCCAAGAGGTGGTGGCTGGAGCTGGTGCAACTCTAAGAGCCTCTCCCAGGTTTTATGGCACTTCCCCACCAGGGTGGCTGACGCTATTGATTTGACCGAAACATATGGGTATAAAGCCACAGATCAGATTGTATTTTTGATCACTACAAGAGAAAACCTTCAGAATTTGGTGTTGTAACACTGTGGGGCACATACTGATGATCTTATTACCCACACTGAAATCAGAAGAGGTAGTCTGGGCAACATCGTTCCAATGAGAAATCACAACCTCACCAAGGTTCAAGGCTCTGAAAACACTTTGCTTTCTCTTTCATGTCTTTTCAATGTTAATGGGCTCAAAGTTATTTTGATGAGTATGCTTTGGTTAATACAAAAATTGTTCTACAAGAAAATCCTAAATGCTTTCCAAAATTTAAAGGCAGCTTTCTCTACATAAAACCAGGATATTGAAGTACTATTCAAAATTATCCACACTTTTCTGAGTTGCAAAAGCAGACTATCTTTACTAAGAATGTATTTTCTGTTGTGATTTACTAACACATTTCTTCCTTCCCTCTCGTATCAGATTTCCACAGAAATACACAGTTTCTTCCACTGAACTAATCCTGATCTTAAGCCATATAAAAAAAACTGCCAGGCCCTTAAGTCTTTAGCCTGTAATATTAATTTACCATGAGAAAAACTGATAAGTCAAAATTGATTTTAAAAAATAACATCATCAGCATAAATTCGCCCAGAAGAGTATTTTCAGGCCAAATGAGGAGCAGGGTTCATAAGGAATCACAGCCCTGAGAAAGCATTATTCATTATATGTAGGGCATGTTGGTTCTATGAAACACTCAGATTCTGGTTTCCTTTGCCCTCTGCAATGTGTTATCATCTGAATAGACTTCTACATGATTCAAAGTCCTCCAGGATACAACTGAACTTGTAGAAATCACCATATCCAAAATAAAGTGTAACAGAGGACCAGTCTCTAAATATGCATCATATAGAGTACAAAAACATGTTTTTCTTCTATAGAATGATGAATTTAGCAACCAGTACTTTAATCAGATTCATAACTAAAGCCTGTGCCTTCAGCTTCAACTGAGTCTTTTTGTAGAGAATTTTTCAGGAAGTCAACTGTAATTTTCTTGACTGAGGACAGCAGATGCTGGCCCAGAAATTCTGAGGAGTCCAAGAGTTTTCACTAGACATAGAAGAAGGGAAGAACATCTGATCAAAGATCCATTACAGTTTGGATACTGTTTTCATGCGTTCTGAAAAAAAACCTTCTGCTCTCATCTTGAGAGATGCTAAGTAGCCACAGATGTCAATGCACTTCCCAGATTCATAAGCAAAGTATCACAGTTACTTCCAATTCTATCCAATAACTGAAGGCAATGGAAGCAGAAATAAGTCTTTCATTTGTCTCTTTGGTCATTTGGACTGGGGCGGGCGGGGTGGTCACAAATTTTCCCATACTGCATGTAATTTGGCTTGTTTCACTTCACACAAAGATAGGTTACATCATTTGTGCAAACAAGGAGAAACAGGTTTGATCCCAGACAGCATATAAACTGTGTCACAAAAGAATTCGAGTCAGAACTCAAGGAACCAGCAGCCCACATGAACAATCCACTTGGAAAATTAGTCCCTTTCCAGAGCCACAGTATTTCTCCTAGATGTTACAGGGCCAAGACATGATCTGTATCACTCTCAGCAAGCATTCTTAGACATTTATTGAGGCTTGACATTGATTTCTAAGGACAGGAGACCTCAGATATCTCTTCCAATACGGGTTCCCAAGTTATTTAAGGCAACACTATAAAGAAACTATTTCTTTTGATGAAAACACATCAGTCTCATGGAAACTAATGGAAATTACATGCCTCAATGATGACAGAATAAAAAGAGCCCCTGTTTCAAGTGCCATATGCCATAGCCAAAATGCATCCTTATTCCTTCTAAGTCTAAAGGAAGCACTTGACTTTGAATAACTGTAATTCCAATCTAAACAAACAAATTTTAATCTAACTTTTAAAACCCAAACCATAGAAATCTTTTCAACTAGAATAATATTACAGGCATGAATTCCCAATATACCCAATAGGACCTCACAAAAAAAAACAAAAACAAACAAACAAAACACCCTAAATATGCAAAAGCACTAAAAGCTTCATTAACTGAGACTATTTACTTACCAGAAGGACCATCTATTATGTCAGAGAATTCATATGAGATTATCCGACGTAGCATGCTATATACAAAGCATATTACTGCTCTGCTATTTAGTGATCTTTTCTCAGGTTCAGCTGCAACATGAGCAGGCAGACTTGTTCATACAGCTGAGGGGGTTGTGTGACACATCTTGCTCATCTAGCCCTGCTGTTGTTTTGTTTGCTGTTATTTTTCCACAGCCTTTTAATAAAACAGCTCACAATGAGTTCCTCATCTCAAAACCCTTCTGGGAGCACTGGAGTGAATACATGAAAACTGCTTGGCCATTATCTGATAGGATAGCTTTAAGCGCTAAAAATTGCCTTTTGAATCAAGTAGACCTGTGTTGCAAAAACCAAAGGCCAGAATCTGCTGTCAGTTGTGCAGTGTTTATCTGTAAACCTCACTGGCATTTAATGGTATGAGCAATTTGAACCATATCACTTAAGTCCTGGTGCGTGGGATTTTCACTGGGGGAAGAGGCAATACAGGCAATGTAGGAGATGTAATTGATGTAAAGGAGCAGTATTACATAAAATCATACATCATGGCTTCAAAGCCATTGCATTAGTTTCCTTAAGAGCCTTGGCACTGATTTCAGTAGAAAATGGCATTGAAGCAAAAGTCTATGTACAAAAATACACCGTATTAATTTTCTTCAGTGCAAGGAAGTGCAGCTTGGAAGCCTCATTTTTATTAAAGCTACAAACAAACTAACACAGAGGTTAACCAACTGCCAGCTCATTAGATTGTAAAACATAATGTGGTTCTCTCCTGAGGGACTGAAGTATGGTTGTTTTCAAGGTGAAAGACTGCCTTTCTGGAGCTGGGCAGGGCAACCCAAGTGAGCAGCAGTGGAGCTCCCTATTGCTAGCAATGGTGGGTTTCTGGACAAACCCTATTTCTTAAATCAAACTTTTTGGCATTCTAACAGGGATAAATAAGAAAAACTGTTGCTCCATACGCTTCCTCGACTGACTTCTTCAGTGAAGTCTCTACTTCTGTAATACATATTTTCAGGAGTTTTAAGGTTTTACAGAGTGCCAACCCTAAGCTAAATCTTAGGGGCTGACTAAATACTAGTTATTTGGAAGCAGTAGTAGAAAACTGTATGTTAAGCATTATATATATATATATAGCATTTTATATATATAAGCAAAACTGTATAAGCATTAATATAAACATGAAGTTAAACTTTTCAAACAATATCTTTAGAGGATGAATTCTTGTCCCTGTTGAATCAGGATTTGCCACTGATGTATTGAAGTCATGGATCCATCTTGAGTAACATGTTAAACAAAAGCCTTATCTCCTAGTGTGTTATTTCTACACAGCCTTGCATACATACCTCATTACTTAATAGAAATATAACCACGATTTCTAACTGCAAAAGGCTTTTCATAAACTTTTTCAGTGCTAGAGTAATTCAGACAGCACCACCTCACTAACTTCTAGCACAAACTACATGGGTGTAGCTCATTGAAAATACTAGTCTCACAAGAAAGCCATGTCTAAGGTGGCAAATACAGTCTGCCAAGAAATAACAAAAATTAGAAGTTAAATAAACAGGTGTAATATCTATGATAACCTGACACTTTATTTCTAGTCAGTATTTCTTCTCCATTTTTGCCAGTCTTTTTTTCTCCTGGCCTTAACACCATAAAAGCCTAAGATTATTTTATTCTTACAATTTTACCCTTTGGCCACCCCATAAAAATTTATTGTAATCCATTAATCCTCTAACTTTTTAAATTAAATTTCGAGTATTTAAAATAGTTACAAACAACTTCAGGGGGGATTATTCACTTTAATTAATGTTCTATGATGAATATTTAATGTATAAGATCATTGTAGAATTAGAAAAAAAATTATAACTGCACATAAACCGTTGCATAAAATTGGGCAGTGTAGGAAGTGTCCTACAAAAACAGAGTTGGAAATTAAAATTTGTAAGGAAGTCAGTAAGTTACTTTCTACTTCAAAAATAATAGTTGACTACTTCTAAATTACTCAAAAGTTTGTGATACTAGAAATGGGACCAGTCAGTCTCATCTCTGTGCCTGGCAAGATCATGGAGCAGATCTTCCTGGAAACTATGCTAAAGCACATGGAAAATAAGGAGGTGATCAGTGACAGCCCAACCTGGTTTCACTAAGGGCAAATAATGCCTGACAAATTTAGTGGCCTTCTCTGATGGGGTTGCAGCATTGGTGGATAAGGGAAGAGTGACTGACATCATCTACCTGGACTTGTACAAAGCATTAGACACTGTTCCACTTGATATACTTGCCTCTAAATTGGAGACACATGGATTTGACAGATGGACCACTTGGTGCATAAGTAAATGGCTGGGTGGTCGCACTCAAAGTGTTGTGGTTCAACAGTTTGACATCCAAGTGGAAAACAGTGATGAGTGGGTGTTCCTCAGGGGTTTCTATTGGGATTGGTGCTGTTTAACATCTTCATTGCTGACATAGACAGTGGGATTGAGTGCACCCTCAGCAAGTTTGCCAACAACATCAATCTGTGTGGTGCAGTCAACATGCTGGAGGGAAGGGATGCCATCCAGAGGGACCTTGACAGACTTGAAAGGTGGGCCCATGTGGACCTCATGAGGTTCAACAAGTCCAAGTTCAAGGTCCTGCACCTAGGTCAGGGCAATCCCAAGCACAAGTACAGGCTGAAAGGAGAATGAATTAAGAGCAGCCCTGCCAAGAAGGACTTGGCGGTACTGGTGGATAAAAAGCTGGACATAAGATGACAATGTGCACTTGCAGCTCAGAAAGCCAGTGGTATCCTGGGCTTCATCAAAAAAAGCATGGCCAGCAGGTCAAGGGAGGGGATTCTGACCCGCTACTCTGCTCTACTGAGACCCCATCTGGAGTCCTGTGTCCAGCTCTTGAGCCCTCAGGACAGGGAAGACATGGATCTGTTGGAGCAGGTCCAGAGGAGGCCACAGAAATGATCAGAGGGATGGAACACCTCTCCTGTGAGGACAGGCTAAGAGAGTTGGGGTTGTTCAGCCTGGAGAAGAGAAGGCTCTGGGGAGATCTTCTTGCAACCTTCCAGTACTTAAAGGGCTTCTGAGAAAGATGGGGACAAACTTTTTAGCAGGGCCTGTTGCAGTAGGACAAGGGGTAATGGTTTTAAACTAAAAGAGCATAGATTTAGATTATCTATAAGAAAGAAAATATTTAGTATGAGAGTAGTGAGGCACTGGAACACGTTGCCCAGAGAAGCTGTGGATTACCCATCCCTGGAAGTGTTCAAGGTCAGGTTCGATGGAGCTTTGAGCAACTGGTCTAGCAGAAGGTGTTCCTGCCCATGGCAGGGGAGGTGTTCCGGCTCATGGCAGGGGGTTGGAACTAGATAATCTTTAAGGCTCCTTCCAACCCAAACCATTCCATGACTCTATGATATGATTCTACGATTCTATGATTCTATGATATACCTACAAAGTACCTGGTCTCAGTGTTAATTTTTGCAATTCAAGGAATGTAATGGAATAACTTCAAGCTTGCTGCAAAGTCAACTTTCTTCCTCTGTACTCAAGTGTAAAGCATATCAACAGAAGAGCTCTAATGACTTTTTTTTCCACAAGTACGCTGTCTTAATTGACCTTGAGTTGTCGTCTGCCTGCAAAAATAGCAGCCAAGCTCCTTCAGGATCCTGTTTTTCTTTAGTGTCCAATATTCTGTTCTCTTCTGATTTTCCTCCCACCTCTCCAATCATTTCTATAACATGTTATTCAGAGAATTCTCTTCATCTCTTTTCAGCTTTTCTTCATTTCTTTTCAGCTCTTCTCACCCTTCTGTCCCAAGCGCTCATCTCAGACACAGTCAGCTCACAGAGCTACCTCTCTGCTCCTCACCTGTTCCCTTCAGCACAGACTGAAAACCGGGTTTGCTTCTCTGAAACACTTCATGGTTACCTGGCTGCCAGTTCAAACAGCATATGGGTAAGGACAGCCTTTAATACCTTTTCAACCCATCCTGATGGTTCAGGACAACGCTGCAGTCCTACTTGTCATCAGGTCCATAAAATGTATCTTCCTTGATTTACACCACTCTCCATGTCACTCTCATTTCCTAGTTATCCATAAGCCTTGCATTGTATTTCCGCATACGCCTTTGTTCTCCACCCATACAGATATAACTGGTGTAAGAGGATACCTGATATTAATTGCCTTTGCAGCACTGCGGCAGTCTTTTCTCTGACCTTGACAGATACACCTTTGCTTTGTTCATGTCTATTCTGAATGCTGTTGCGATGTCAGTTGCCTTGACTGTGCCTTTCCTCTCTTTGCATTTCTCCATTATTCCTTCTTTTTTGTTACCATACAGATCAACTGTATGAGGTTCAATAAGGCCA
>NW_010511162.1:4808-5463 GCF_000687285.1 Phaethon lepturus | reverse complement strand
CCCATTCCCCGTCACCCTGCGCCACTCGGGGAGAGGAGGAAGAGAAATGGGGAGTGAGATTTGGGTTTATTTCTCATTATCCAGCTATGGTTTGATTGGTAATAAATTATACTAATTTCTCCAAGTCGACTCTGTTTTGCCCATGACAGTAACTGGAGAGTGATCTCTCCCTGCCCTTATCTTGACTCAGGAGCTGTCGTATTTTCTCTCCCTGCCCAGCTGAGGAGGGAGGGATGGAGCGCCTTTGGTGGGCACCTGGTGTCCAGCCAGGGTCAACCCACCACAACCCGACCTCAGCCAAATGGGTGGTGTTTGGCAACCCAAGGGGGTACAAAGTGAACCTACACCGGTAACTGGGTCAGTCTAGTAAAGATACATGTGTCATTGGCTTTAAAGCATTGATTCTTTTAAAAATGAAGTGAAGATGTGCCTGAAACAGTATTTGGGACTGAGCCAGTGTCCACTAACATGAAGACTTCCCTCAGTTTCCATGAGGCTTAGAATCAGGGCATAGGACTCGATGGGTCAGCTAAGAGGCACATGTATCTGATACAAACCCATCACCCGGGTATTGCAGTTTGGAAATAAAAGCAGGTTTAAAGGCAGAAAGAAAATGTCAGAACCATCAACCTCAAGCAAAGCTTCTGCCTTTCAC
>NW_010511162.1:0-4777 GCF_000687285.1 Phaethon lepturus | reverse complement strand
GGAAAGAGTTATGTGCATTTCTGTGTTTAAATAGCAAAGTTGTAACCAGGAGCTAGACTGATTTCTCTGCCTGAAAAAGCAGAAGGAACCGTTGCTTGTCATCACCTGCACGAGTTTGTTCTGTGTGCCTTAGAACCTGAACCGTCCAAGGCAGGTGGAATGAAATGCCTGGTGGAAACATTTTCTTCTATGCAATAATTAAGGTGCCAGCCCAGACAACTAACTTAGTAGTCAAGTAATTTAATAGGCAACTAACTTTTGGACAGCAGAGTTAAAAGATGAGACTTGTAATTTGGGGAATCTTTCCCAGCCTCATCTATGTTTCATAACCATTCTGATCTATTTTTCAAGCAAAGTTTATCATCAGCAAAAACAGCTAGAATCTGGCAGTTGGGAGTTTTGTTCCCGTTTCTGGTTGAACCTCTAGTACGGATTATTCTTGTTGCCTGTGTCTGCAGTTGTTTCAACAACCAGAAAATGGCAGTCACAACGTTTATGAAGAACTGTTGTTACAGACAAATTTATACATTTATGACTTTTTCTCCTTCACTTTATGATATGCATCACTATATATCAAAGCAACACTATATATACAACTGTTCTTAAATTCCCATCATTCAGTGATAAAAACACACAAGGAAATGATGCCTTCCATTAATAGATGTTGAGCTTGAGCAAGGGCTCCAGGTTTGACACTCAGCTCTGCTTCGTAGAGAATGGTATCATTCACAGAATGATACTATTTTCAAAGCAAAGTCCACTACACTTCAGTTATAAATAGCTGAGGGTGTAGTTTTGTTTGTTATTTCTCTAACTGCAATTACTATACTGGCTGACACTTGTTTTTAATGTTCTGGGTATTGATAATTTGCTACAAAGGACAATAAATGTTATTCTTTTAACTATTCTTTTTTTATATGTAGGGACAGGATTTTTTGCTGCTTTGGACCTCAAGCTCAGTTTGTTTTATGTCTTATCTGCAAATCTTTTCCCTAGTTTTCCCTAATCTTTACAAATTGATGTCCCACCGATATCAAAAAGGGTGCACTTCCACATGTGGTATACTATGGTATTATCAGCCACTGACTTACCACACTTTATGATGTTTTCCTTCATATTCAAGATTCCCGGCTGATGAAGATCACAAGCCTTTCATCCTGTAGCAGTGGCCATGCAGATACCACGTGTCAGGTGCCCCATAGATTTCCCTGCAAATACATGTCAGCCTTCATTGCTTGGGTGTGTTGCAGCAATCAATTAATCAGCTTGATGAATATTCCAGTTGTTAATTTAAATAATTTTGAAATTATAAATCAATCTGGTTCAGAATCCGAGGTGCCTGGCTGAGTCTTCTGGTCCAAATTTTCATGTTGAATAACTAAAACAGGAGTCCTAACTTGGATTTGGCTTTCAAGTGCCTAAATTAAGAAACATATCTCTCTAGCACCAAGGCATACAGCATTTCTGTTGCTTCTTGCCTGATGCAGTTTTTTGCATCTATTCCAAGTGCACAAAAAACGATGGCAAAATGCTCCAGTATAGCCGCTTGGCTTGGCTATAAATAGGAGGACATGCTTTCAATCTGCATTCGGGCAGCCTAAAAAATTACCTTCCCTCCTTTCCAGTCTGGAACTGAATAGTGAATAACCACCTCTCAGCTGGGACCGTAGTATTAAGGAGAGCAGTAACTGCATGCCAGGTATGCCTTAAAACACTCCAACCTGGTTACAAAAGCAGGTTTCGCAGTGCCTTCAACACACTTGCTTAAATAGGCAGGAGGTTTCTCACTGGGATTTCAAGTACCTGCAAGGTCTTGCATAAAGCATCAGGTAATACTGCATTAGATCCCCTCCCGGTGTCAGTCAGCTGAGGGAGCTAGTCCAATTTGCACCGGTTGTAGAGCTGGCCCTTTGACTTAACTCTCTAGATTAGATCTAAAAGGATAATCTTTTTATTCTCAGCGTGTCTCACATCTCTATTACCTTCATTTCTAAATGCTTAAATAAAAAAAAAAAAAAACATGATAAAGGAGGATTGCTTACCCATCTGAGATTGTCTTAAATGAGACTGATTCATAACTATATGCACAACCTGTGTGCCTCCTCTGTCCCCTCCAAATCAAGTTCATGAAAAATAGCGTTGCAGGGACTTTGATGAAGTTCTGCAGCAGAGGGCAGAAGCCTGGGATGTAGCGGAAGTTGGACAGGTTCAAAAAACTGGGATGTGACTATGGAAACAGCTTGGCACCATTTTCTGTAGCTCAGAGTATTGGCAACACAAGCAGCCCAGAGCAGCCTGTCGATATGGGCAAATTAGGGACGTGGCCGTCTTCATTGAATTCACCAGGTTTATTCTACTGAACAATTAAGCTAATAGGGCTGGTGTTTTGGCTTCTTGCTTTGCTCCTGAACTGAAAAACTTGGAGGCTCAGTTCTACCTCCCTCTGATTGCCCCATGCACACTCATGCTTTCCCAGTTCTGCCAGCATTTGAAAATCACACAACCATCAGCAAGAGTTGGAAGCATTTTCACTAACCCATCACAACTGCTAAGCCCTGGCATTATTGTTAAACTCTTGTCTAAATATGAAGAGTAAATCATTGAGACCTTCTTGTTAATTTACTCCTTTACATATAAAGACAATGAAAGAAAACGAAGAAACTCTTTTTCTCCCTTCTTCCTTGGCTGGTGGGAGAAGGACCTTCATTTGCTCGTAGGGTTGTCCTTGCCTGAGAAGGTGCTGCGAGCAGTGCCAGCACAAGTTGCGGCTCCCATGTCCATCTAGCAACTTCCCCCCCAGGTTTGCCTTCAGTTAGTACCTAATCGCCTTACTAATGGTCTTGATTAGGCACTGGCTGGGGTAGAAGAGGGAAATATCCATGGCGGGTGCAAAGGAGCCATAGGGCAGGGTAATATCAGCCTATTGCCAGCATCTTCTGCAGACTCTGCTTTGGGTTTCAGGTAACAACAGAGAATAGTTGGGGAAGGACTGAATCCTACTGAACTATAACCTTTTCCCAGGAGGATCTCTGCTATTGCAAGCATTTTTTTGATAATTCTATGGTTTCCAGATCTGGACAAGGCCTGTCTTCCAAGTAGAGCGCTGAGAAAAGTATGACCAGGAGAGGCCTGTTGAAAATTATTAAATTAAGATGTTACTTGGGAAAAGAAAGGATTAATACGCTGGCTAATCTAAGCATAACTAGAAAATGTGGTTTTCATCCTTCCATACAAAAGGATGTTGTTCAACACACCCTCCTGTAACTAATATGATAAATAGTACACCGCTAGAAAAAGGATTATGGTAGCAGTAGAAGGAGAGATGTTTATAATCGATGTAAAATAGGTGAAGCCCTGTGTGTCACACCGAGAATGCTGGTTAGTAACGCTGAGCAAGAGGAGAGTTTATAATTCTCAGGGTCTGACTTGAAGTTCATTTGCAGAGAGGGGAATAAAGCCATTTTATGTGGCTAGTACATGCAACGCACATAAACACTTTAAGATAGATAAATAGACGTATTTACGTATGTGCATTACAATGCAGTTAGTTTTCATTCTTTCACGAGTGTATTTGTGTATTTTGTGTACATTCCTTATATAAATGTGGGTGTCTACGGAAAGAAGTATCCGTATATAATGTATTCATAGGCAGCAGTACTTACGCTCACAGGCATGTGCCATTAGTGCGGGAAGTAAGCGTACATCTTAAACGACTGCACAACCCGCACCGCAAAGGCTTTTTAGATGCCACGGCCAATGTCAGACCCTGTACCTGCAAGGAGGGGCTTAGCAGTATTTGGAGGGAGGGTTGAACTTCATGACCGCCTGAAAAGTCCCCATATCCCAATAATAAGAGAAATTTACTGCTGGGGCCAGGTGCAGATGACTTATTGAGGGTTTGTGGGTTTTGGGGGGGTTTTTTTATTAATTTCTTAATACATATCCAACCTTTTTTTTCCTTCGCTAGCTTCCCAGGGACCGTAGCATCCCAGTGGAGAGCCAGGCCTCTGCCACAAGCGACGGGTACCCGCATGAAGGAGTGAGGGGAGATGCTATCGCGGGCGGCCCCTCTGCCTGGGAGATGAGAAGAGCAGAGGTGTGTGCATTGAGTCTGCAATAGCCCTTCTCCTTCCCTCTCGCTCTATCTGAAGTCTGTTGTATATTTGTTCCTTCACGGCTCCTCGTCCTTAGATTAGATTTCTCCTTTCTCATTACCAACCTTAATAGACCCTTCAGACCTCATTCCAGCCCCAGATATTATCTGACCCGTATAATTAATTAATTATAGCCCAAATATTATAGATTATTAAAAATAGCATAACTAATAGTGTAATATCTCAAGCTGTCGACTTTAATAGTCAACATTGTCTTGGTCTCTCTTATCAGGCTGGGACACCCGGTGAGAATATTGATTTCTGGTAATTTTAACCATCATCTGCCATCCTGATGGGTAATTGTCAGATTTTCACCAGAGTCAGAGCTCATTTGAAATCGTTAAACCGTCGGCAAGGCTCACAGTTGATCTTAATGTTTCCTTTTTCTCCCCCTTCAATATGTTTCAGCAACAGAGAGGAAAATAAATAGAAAGAGAAAGAGAGAGCAAGCCAGAGCTGCCTGCGTCCCAGCCGTCTGATTTCTCTTTTATTTTATTTTTTCCTTTTCACGCACGGCCCCCCGCGATGCAGAGGGGCTGTGTGTGCCCCCTCCATCAGTGCTTCCAACCTTTCGTTAAAGTAGTAGTAGTAATAATAATAATAATAGTAGTAATAATAATAAT
>NW_010511161.1:29661-48818 GCF_000687285.1 Phaethon lepturus | reverse complement strand
ACCTAGTGTTTCTGTGATTTCTGTGATTACATGAACTGATTTGTAATTTTGCAGATAAAACGCCAATGGTCTTTCCAGTGTGTAGAAAGAGGGCTGAAATCTTCTGCAGTGATTCATCTCAGCTTTTATATTCAAATGTGAATACATACAAGCCATTTGATGCACTAGGTGCAACAAAACTGGAAGTGAAATGTGCATGTAGAAAGTTGCACATGCACAAATAGAGTCTGAACCAGATCTCTTTGAATATTCATCCCTTAATGTGTAACATTTAATCACTAAATACTGAGTTTAAATAGAGCTCTTTTGATGATGATGAAATGATTAATAAAGTGGTCTTAAATGTAGCTCAGAGCCTCTCTCTAGGGAGTCTTGTTTTGCCAATTTTGGCAAGATGACCTCCTACAGCAACAGAATTAGAAATGCCAATTGTAATTGAAGTATTTAATTATATTTCCTGCTTTATTTCAAGGTAATAAGCATTTGGGTGTTTTTCTCTTTGAATTTCGGTAGTGCTGAAAATGTGTATAGGCATCCTGTGAGTCCTTGGCTTTCTGAAAATAATAACAATGGATGAATACAAAGAAAAAATGAGTCCCTTCCAGAAATAACTACGGTATTTTGCAAGCCTTTTCAAAGTTCTGCCAGGCCTTGTCAGGCATGCTACAAGTTTACTTAAATATAATCTTCAAATTTCACTGCATGTTAAAGGAAGATTTGAGAAAGTAGAAGGGTGCAGCTGAAAAGAACAGTATGTGCGCAGGCTCTTCTACCCTCACAGCATGAACCATGTCTTAAATCATAAATCATGAAGAAAGGGCAGAAGGAGACAAAAACAGCTAAGCCATTTCTTAGTGAGACAATTTCTTTACTTCTTGTAAAAGGTTAATGCTACCATCAGCCTTGTCAACACAAAAGAACACAAAAGGGTCACTGGAAGGATAGGTGATGTTACCAGGAACAGACCAGAATAGTGGAGAAAATAACTTGTACTGTGCATCAAGAAAACATTGCAGCCTGGTCACCAGACGCTGAGCGTACACTCCTCCTAGTACTGCCTGCAGTTAGTGTTCTGGCCTCGTATCTAGACTATGCTGCACTTAGTCACAATGTCATGTTTATTCCAAATCTTTCTGATGAAGGTATTTGGGATTTGTGCAGCCCTGGAATAAAAATAATACAGTAAAAGGCAGGAGGCATCTCCCCAAATTGTTTTTCCTCCTGTTGCCAGTTTAAGCAATATGCAATTAAATTACTTTAGTTACAGACAGTTGCTTTTTGCAATTATTTTTTTGCATGTTTAACCTTTTTTTTTTTAATGTCCTAATGATTTAAAAAGGTCAGTGGGGAAAAAATAAAGCAAGCTGTGGTTTTGATATTGAGTAGACTTTCAATATTGAATGTCTACTCATTAATAGACCATCAGTTGATGGTTGTCATGGGTGGATGTCAATGGTGCTCGCACATGGACCTGCTTGATAGATTGCAGCAAGGACCATGTTTGCCTTTGCTTTGGTCTGATATTAAAATCCTGTGGGTTGCATCCTTTTGTTTCCTTTGTGTAGAACTGAAGAGGAAGAAAGCAGAAATAAGCCTTTGTTCTGACCTTGCTTTCCCCTGTTTTCTTCTGGCGCACATGAGCTGCCACAGAATCTCTAGTTTGGAGACGTCTGCCATGCCTCGTCTTCAGCAGCGGATTTGCTGGTGTTCACAAATAGTTGATCTTCTCTTTCAGATCTGCTTCTGGTCGTACTTTCTTCTGGAGATTAATATGATTCAGTACTGGCACTACCAAGTATAGACTGCAATATCTGTATCTTGCTACTGTGATGATAGGCTGTTCAGATGGGTTTAATTCTACTTTTCTTAACTGCAATAGAGCAAGCAAGGCTGAGCCTTTGGCCTGAAGACCTACTGTTCAACACCTTTCACACTCTATTTTTAAACACAGTTTATTATTATGCTAGATGTCATTCTGATGGATTTTTGTACATAAAGCTAATGCATGTCTTCCTGAAGAACTCCTGTTAACTTTTGTATTTCGATTGGCCATGGCTTTCACACTGAAGACATGAATTGTTTCCTTAAGGAAACTCAGTGAAAAGCATCACTTCTGTGATGGTTTTGTTTGCCATCAGCTTTACTGCAAGCAATATTTCTTATACATAGCAGGGTCAAGTTCCTCCTTGGTGTGTCTTTCCACCTCAGAGATGTTACAGCAGAAATCTCCTCCAGGCTGTGTTGTCAAAAGATCTCATCTCCTGCTCAACCAAAGTTGACCAATTTTCAGACTATATCAACACAGCAAGGATGTTTTGGTCATGGAATATCTGTGAAAACATCTGGAGTTTCTAAAATTCTTTTCATTTTTGGATGCATAAATTGTAGCTTAGCTTTTTAGAAAATCTTATTTTGGCAACAGTGCTGACAATGTTAAAGTCCTTGTTTGAACATCATAAAAATTAATCTTTATTAACTTTATTCTAATGATGTCAATAGCTGTTTTTACATTAGAGATTCCTGTAAATATATACTCATTTTAAACATGTCTTTTAGAAATGTAAATTGGAAATTTCAATAAGCTATGTGTTCATTCACGACTGTCATAATGCAGTGCTTTTGCTTTTAAAATAATTTTTCATTTCCAATGTACTGTTCCTATTTAATTTTTACTTTTCAATAAACTATCTTTGAAGTTTAAATAATTTTTTAAATTGAACTTAAAATTCTTTATTTTTACATCGGGGGAGAAAAAGTGCAAATCCATTTTCAAAAGGAAATTCTATCATCAAGGACAAATTAATTTTTGAGTTCTTAACATGCTTTTAAAAGTTCTTTTAAACTCTACTATGTCTGAAAACAATTGTGAAAAATTACTTAGTGTTCCTTGAAGTATGAATTTGTAGAAGCAGTGTTTTAACAGATGATATGGAGAATATGGCTTTTCTGGGGACCTGAAATATAAAAATGTTTCTATCCTTCTTTTGAGCAGAATTATAGCTGTTTGTTTATTTATTTATTTTATGCATTGGTTATGTTTTGGTTTGGCTTCATTGAGATGCCAACTGCAGCAGAGGCCCTGGAGTGCTTTGTCAGTGTTTTGTTGGTGCTTGTTTTACAGAAACTGCCTCTTGCAAGACAAAGATGATATGGGTAAAGTCTATGGAAATTCTGTCCCTGGAGAGGTGGTCATTGGAGAAAGTCTTTCTTTATTCTAAGTGCATGTATTTGCTATAGGTGTCTTCATGTGGATAAACATGTTACCAACTTTAACACTTCCCCTGAAAAACCGTCTTTACATTCTCACCAGGGAAATAATTAGTGACTGCAGGGGGATGTGGTAGCACCCAAAGTACTACGTACAGCAATATCTGTAAGCTGCTGCTTTCTTGTCCTCACCTTTTTCTGCAAAGGTGATGCAGCACTTCAGTGTCAGAATAATCTTTGATGTGCGTTGCTGCCGTTTCCTTTGCAGCAGCGAGAAGGAGCGTGGGGTGGTTGCAAGGCTAAAGCCCATGGAGTGTACCGTGTTGTCTTTGCTGTGCCCTCCATGGCCAGGTGCCCCGCAGGTGGATTGGCTGGGTTGTCTGAATTGTGTTGTTAACATCTTCTCCCTTCTCTCTGGTGTATATGTGCTACTATTTTGCATGTGGGAACATTGCTTACTGCCTCTGTAATATCTAATAAGGAATTTCTCATTTTCAAATAGGAATTTCCTTTGGAGATGAGTGAAAACATAGCTACCAACTTCTTTCTTCCTTCATGATGCAGTAACTCATCAGACAGCAAAAGCTATTTTTATTTGCTCGTGTTCTCCTTTCCCTAGAGTTTGTTGTGCCTCACTTGTGCTGTATGCATAATTATTCTTCAAACTGAAATGAAAAACCAACTTTATTTAAGAAATTTTCTTCATGTGAACACAATACTCTGTCTCAAGGTAACAGCTACAGATTCAGATTTAACTATGACTTCATGGAAAAGGGAGAGAAAGAGGCTCTACGTTGTAAGAGAAACTGATAGTGCTGGTTGCAAAAAAGAATGTTTTACAGCTTTCTCCATATTTTTCCTAAATTCTTATATTCATATTTAGCTTGAATGCTCAGATTCTTTCTCTATAATTTTTCTGGAATATACAGCTGTTCCTAGCCATCCTTGCAGCTAACCTTCTCAGCAGCTAACCTTCTCAAGAAGGTTTGTATATAAGCTGCTGCACCATCCTTTTCTTTTCCCTTGGTGCCCATGCTTGAATTTTTTGTGAAGATCTTTTTCCTTATCTGCCCTTTGGACCATGTCACTACTCGCTTTGTCCCTTCTTTGTCTCTTTCTTTATCACATCAAAATCAAATCTCTCAGGTTCACTTTTAAAGCTATTTGCAGCCTCTCTTTGGCTTAACCTTTATCTCAAGGCTAGTATCAAAAGTCAGCTCCTGTATCTGATCAGCCTCAGATGCCAGCCTCTATATCCCAGCTGTTAAATATTATGAGCAAACAACTTTGTGCTTCTCCCTCATCCTTGGGAAAAGATTCCCATGCTTGCAGAAAAGCCACATCTTTTTTCTCTTTCAAATTCTTCTTTTAAAATGAATTTCTCTTCTAAAAGTCTATTTTATTACAGTACCTTCAAAACTCCTGAGTAGTTAGCTGCTGCTGCTGAGACAAACCATTGGCATACAATGTGGATTTACTACTGGCTTTTTGTTTGCTTCTATCCCTTTATCTGTCTAAATTAACGTGTTTTCTCATGTGTTAGATTCTTGGCATAGGCCATCTTTTTCTTTTGTGTCTATATAGACTGTAGCTGGCCCTAAGCTATACAGAAATGTAAATAATGTATGCATGTAATAAAACCAGAAAGGTTTCTCCTCTTCATGCTATCCTTGAACTCATGTTCCTTGAATATCTGTAACATTAGAAGGTAAGGATGTTCTTTGCAGCATGAAATTTCTCATGTTCCTTATAGAGAAATGCTGAATTTCACTGTTTCAAGTACTTAATTGCTTTTAGCTCCATTTGAAAACACCAGTATAACACAATTCATCTGCCCTGCGTTGTGAAGTTACATTGGAGCAGTTTTTCTTGGTTTTGCTCTGTTTATTTTCAGAGTATGTACAGGCAGACAGAAACTGCTAGACAAGTATGGGGTGGGAAAAGCTACCTCCTTCCTTGTGCCATCGCCGGCCATGTGGTTGCACACAAGTAATGGAAATGATCTGGCTGAACACTGACCCAACAACAACAAAAAATAGCAGCTAAAGTGAGCAATGGCCACGTGAGCTCTCGGCCGTGACTTGCCAGGAGGTTGTGTGACTGGTGCAGGCACAGGGCTGGGGTGGAAGCAGAGCACCAGCCAGGGGCTGGCTCGCTCTCAGCACCAGCCAGCCCTTGGATTACAGCTATCGTGGACTGCAGCAGCAAACCAGAATGCTACAAATTGCAGGAAACGGAAACAGTGGAGGTATAATGAACAAAAATAGCAGGGTTACGAACTGGATGGTGTATCCACCATTGCAGCTTTCCCACAATGAAAACTAGCTGGAAATGCCCATCTTCGCATTTGATTGTCACTTCTGTCTCTTTGACAGAGCAAGGTTACTTGCGAGAGTGCCACATTTCCAGAGTCCTTACATGTGTATGGTCATGGCCTAAGAACATGTTGAGTACAGTATGCGTTTTGATGCCAAAACCAAAAGGGTTATATGAGCAGGACTAGGTTAATCTCAAGTGGGAAACCATTTTAACAGACTAGCAAAAACATTTGTGGGAACTTGAGAAGGTGAAAAGAAAGAATGTTTGAACAGAGATTATTGCAGCCCTTGTTTTATGGGAGAATTTGTGTTGTCATCTTATTTATTTATTTAGGTTGCATACGTAGGTCATCCAAAACAAATCATAACTTAATGTTGAGTCTGTAAACTGTCTCAGTCTTGATAAGAAAAAGGTTGAGAACACTTCTGAAAAATTGAGAAAAGGTTTATTTTGACACTTCAAAATTTTTATTCTTTTGAATGACAGCTCCTGCAATATACATATATTTTTTTAATGAAAGTTTAACAACTGGAAAACAAAATCAAATCATATTTCAGACTGAAAGCTGTGAGTTTGGAGGCTAGTGGAAATATAAGAAAGGTTGTTTGGCCTTCATTAGGGTATGAAAGAACCACCTTCCCTCTGATCGTAGGGGTACACTTCTGGAGAATTGTACAAATTGGATACAAAGCCAGTGCCTATCACACCTAAGATGACTGTGAAGACAAGGGAAATTAGGATGCCCCTATGTAACTGTAGACCTAGATTAGATCTCAAAAGGTCATCCTGGCCATACTTTTTCCTCATCAGGGTCAAGCATACCTTCAAGATCTATCAGACTCTGCAGCTTACAGAGGTGGACTGTTTCACTGCGTTGCTTAGTCTGAGAAAGTATTTCTGATTATCTAATTTCAGTTTAAATCTATCCTTTTGTCATAGATGTGGGTAGAACAGTTCCCTCCCCAGCGTTTATGTATTTAAAGATCACTAATCAACTTCCCCTTCTGTTTTTTTTTCTTCAGACTTCACAGACATGTTTATCCTCTGAGGAAGGATGAGATGTATTTTTGGGACTTTTGAGCCTCATTGGAACTTAGTATAGATGATTGTTCTGGTCTGTCTTCATCTTCTGAGCTTGTATAAGACTTCACTCCCTCTTTTCTACTCTGAAGACGTAAACATACTTAAAATAATATGCAGCTTCACAGGGAATTTCCATGTCTTTACTGAAGTCTAAAGCTTTAATGAGTAAAAAAAAAAAAGGTTCAATTTTCATATGCAAAATCAAAGACTCTTCCAAGTCCTGCAATCCTAGATGGAAAAGGATTTCATTGAGGAGCAGAGGGACAAATGGATGATTGAATATTTAGTTAGGAATTCAATCACTGTATGGATTCTTGGTAGGCCTTAATTATACTCTTCCATGCATGATCCCACAAGCCTTATGCAAGCAAATGTTCATTAAAATTGAAAAGATATTTTTTTTATCGCTTGAGAATTCCAAATGTAGTTTGTTGGCACGCGTTGATTTGCTTGTTTAGTTTTGTGTGGTTTTAAGTGTATATCCAATACTTAACTTTTTTAAGTTCTGTGTTTCAAACATCCAGATCTGCCTAACTTTTATGAGGTAAATAAGGACAAAACTGCTTTTTCAGAGTGGTGAGGTAGAAAGAATTAATAATTGGCTTTTTAATACCACTGGACTTCATGTCTTCAGAAAAAAAATGCTTGAAAGTATGTGACTTCCTAGTTTTGAGAAAAAATTTCTCTGAAAGAGGTAGTAAAGCAGATACAGAAAATTAGTGGGCAGATGTTCTGTGTAGGTATAAAAGCAATAAAATCTTAATAGGAAACTAAATCAGATTGTAGAGGTGGAGCAGTATGTTGTTGGAAAATTCTTGCTGGTCTTCATACAGGAAGCGTAAAGTAGTGGCAAATCTTGCTAAATATTCAGCCTCATAGCGACTGCAAGCCAAACGCACAAGTTTCCTGCCATGAATATCTGCATGGCTAATTGACAAGCTTTCCTCTGCATTCTTATGTAAGACTTTGGAAAAAGTGTTTTGGAAAATATCTTTTCAAAGCTAGAATACAAAATCCTCTGAATTTTCTGTATTTTAGCATGCCTCCTGCCCCCCCCCCCCCCCCCCCCCTCCAGTGGCCTTATTTTCTGAAAATGCTGAGGAGAAAATGATAAAAATTCACTGTCTCCACTTTCCATAGTGATGGAGGGGAATATTTTTGATAATTTGTTTACAGCTAGGAAAGGGTTGCTTATATGAGGGACATGACTTTTTCTAAACTGAATTTTCAAATCTTCACTCTTGGTGAATTGGCTATAGGATGGCAGCGCGTGCATCCAGGACTCGAGATGAAGTGCTGGGTTTGAATGAGATGATTCTGTTTCTGGTTTCTGATTTGGATATTGCATTTGACGGTACAGCAGAAGCAGTAATAAATGATATCAAAGTTTGTAGTGGTCTGGTTAAAGTTCACTGCCTGTGCTATGGAATGAGTTGCACATCCTGTAGCATTTGCAATGGAAATATTTTGGAAATTTTTCACATAAGTAATATCTAAATAATTGTGTATAATTGAATGTATTCAGTAAGGTTGTGATTAGAATTGGGTAATTTGTAAAGGATGAAGAACAGGAAGAAGGATGAAGGTTTATCTGTGAGGTGCATGATCCTCTTGGAGCATTCACTTTAGGGAAATGAACCTAAGGGGCAAGGGAAGAAGGTATCTAGTCAGGCTAAGTACACGTCTGGCTGCCCTTGAGTCACAAGTGTTGGTCAAATAAATCTATGGCTCTGGCATCTGTATTCTGTATTGCTAAGAAAATATGTTCCCACTTTTGTACCAGCGCTCGTGAAGAACACTTTTATTCCCCGCAGGTTTGTGGGGTGCCCCATCACTTGCCTTACCTGAGACATTGTCCACTCCAAGGAAACATGTTAGTTCACTTAGCATTGAATTGGCAACTGGTGTTTTTTTCTAGAGGGCTGGGAACTGGGGCTTGAACCAATTAGAGATAATTACTATTCTGCCCCATGGAAGCAGAAACACTGCCTGTCAGTCCCTGGTTTATTAAATCAAGCTTCCAGAGACTGTTTGATTAGGAGACATACACATGTACCCATACTGTTAAGTTTGCTGTCTCCTATATTCTTTTTTTTTTTTTTCCCCTCCTTGGTTGTTAAATTCTGTTCATTGCACTGTTTTTCCTTTCTTGAAATAGACATTTTCACTGGCATAAAAAAAAGGTAGAAATTAAAAAAATTGAATACCCCAACTATATGTATAGAGGGAACTGCTTACTTGTTCACCTGTCCAGAGTTTGCAGTTTTTACTAATATTTTACAGCCTAATTCTACTGATTCATCCTCTCTGAGAACAAAAGTATACTGTGAAGGGAAAAAAAAAAAAAGTATGTGTTTGTGTTTTTTTTTAAATTGATTGTGAGTTTAGGTCCTTAAGGACAACAGAACAAATGTTTTTATATACCAAGAAGGATTTTTTTTTTTTTTTTTTTTCTGTTAGGTTAGACTTTAAAGGGGAGGATAAAAACTTAATGTTTCCTTGTGGTTTCTTTTCCCATTGTTTCTTACATTACCTTTCTAATTTTTGGTAAGCCTTTTGTGGGGCCAGCAGCAACCTCTGTCACAAAACAAAATCACATTTCCTAGGCTCTCATAAGAGCTCTTATGTAAAGATTTAAACCATGACATGGGGCTTCAGGCACAATGTGCATGCAAAATTGTACATAGAGAAAACTGTCTTCTTTCAAATATCTTTAGTGTTGCTTAGGACAGAACTGCTTGGTGCAGCACATAGAAAGTGACAGCTACTTAACCTGTGTTTTAATATTTATGCATTTTCATCTGAAATAAATCAGGGTCTGTTACACGTTCTCAAGAGATCCTATATCTCGAGGTTGGGCAGCAAAAAACTTAACAGGGTATAAATTTCTTGCAAGCTTTCCCTGTATTCTGTCACTGTAAGGTGTATGTGCCTGTGTAATAGGAAAAAGAATATTCACTTGCCACTTGTGTTGGAGTAGAAAGGGAGCAGCAGCTGAAAGAGGAAATGGGAGGAGATCAGCAGTGAAGCCCTGTGGTGTTCAGGTTGGTGTATTCCTTCATGCCCAAAGGAGAGCAACATGCATCCTACACACACTGTAATACAGCCTGCACATGTGGTAACTAATCTAGGAAGCACAGCCTGGCAGGGGAGTGCTCACAGAAGTGGTCTTGGTTTAGTACATCACTATAACTCAGTCTTTGCAATAGCATTCTGTTCCAAATACTAGTTGAAAGGCACTGGAAATAGGTGTCTGAATCTTTTCTTACTGGTCTTTCTGGAGGGTTGTTTATTAATCCAACTCTTATTCTCAAACCTTGGGAGACATTTGACTTTCACTGAAACCTTGTAGTGTATTTACGCATTCCTCGTGGAAGGTCCTGATCCACTGTCAGATCAGGCTAGCTCTGACAGACCTGCTTTATTTATGGTTATAGTCATTGACAATTACTTTGGTAACTATAACTACAGACTAATTAGGAAGAAGCGCTATTAAAATGCTAAATAGATAAGGGAACTAGAATTCTTTTAGCTTGTCAAATTGGTCCATTAAATCTGTGTGTGTTATACCTGTAATTGCAAAGCTCCAATTATCATACACTTAGTGAAAGGACTGATAAGGTTTTTTGGAGTAGAAAGTGATAAGAGATAAAAGTGCAAAGTTGCCTAATAATAACTTTCACTAACAGCTATCAATGGCAAATGTATACTTCTGATAAGAACCAGAAGCCAAAAAACTTTAAATCCTGATATCTCCAAGCAAACAAAATGAGGGAAAGTAGAAGTTGGAAGGAAATGTCATCACCTCATTTGTACAGGTGTTTTAAACTATGGAAGACTGTCTAGTCTTCATGGCCTACTCATCCTGCTCCTGGTAAGTACTGTATTGGTGTCCATGCAGCACTGACATCAAGAGACCATGGCCTTTAGAGAAGTTTAGTACTTAATGTTGTCTAGAATAGAGTCATCTTCCATAAAACCATTAGAGAATGAAGGATCTGACATAAGGTGACATTCTTATTTCTTGCTGGGGATTGTTTTTGACTGTAGTCATTCCTGGGAGACAGCCAGGTCATAGGGATGGTTATAGTTTGTTTTCAAAACAATGCTGCCTTACAGGTTCTCTTGAAAGTCTTTGAGGTAAGATGGAGAGGAATGACCAAAATACAGGTATGAATTCAGGCACTGATGAAGACTGGAATTCATGTAGAGAAAGGAATTACAGGTGCTTCTATTTCTGCCATAATTCACAATGGTGGAAAGTTGACTAAAGGTATATCCGGTCTCAGTACCTTTCTGTGGATCTGAATCTTTGAAGTGGGCGCTGGAGAGGTTTTTAGAAAGTCTGGAATCAATTTGTGAAGAGGTATAAAGGTGAAAAATTGTGTGAGGGACCAATAATTTTGAAAAATACATAAAAGGTGGCCTTAGGAGCAGGCAAGATAGAAAGGGTTGTTGTTGTTAAGCAGAACTTACTTCACAGAGAAACAACTGCTATTTGCAAGAAGGGGAGAAGAAAAAGAATCATTCTTTTCTGAGAACCCAAGAGGCTTTATCCATTTTAAAACCAATTCTGTGCAAAATAAAGGCAAGCGAGCATATGTATTCTAAATAGCACTTCAACCTCTCTCAAAAAAAGAGTCATCAGTGTTGAAATAGGCATCATTACTCTGTGGTGTTGCTTTCTTTCTTTCTTTTTCTGTTAGTGGATTGAAAATGACAAGCTTGACTTCTAATTGGTTTTAGAGATATTGTTTGCAAAGTTTTGCATAAAAGGGAAGGAAGCTGAATTTTTCTGCTTGTGTCAAAAGAAAAAAAATGAGAAATGATACAGATAAAAGACAAGAAAAGGGTGATCATTTCTGCACTTAGAGTAGCTTTCGGAAATTTGACTTTAAATGAAAGAATGTTTTCCTTTGAATGGTTGAGATTAAAAAAATAAAAGGTTTTGCCTCAGAATTTGAAATGTTTGTTCCAAGTGAGGGAAGGCTGATGGTCATATGGTTAAAAATATGCTTCTAATGACTTCTAACGCTGAATTGTATCAACTCAACTAGTGGCAGTCACGCATGATGCTAGGGGTTTATAGGCAATTGGAAGGAGAAAGAGCAAGCTGAGAGAGAAGAAAGGAAAGCCATGCAGTCAGATTCCTGTATTTTTTAAAGATGTAAAATGAAATTGGTGTACCATTTCTCTAACTTTTGTTTTGCAGAACCTCATTCTGAAAGGTATTTATTTTTTGGACACTTAAATTTTGTATTGAGGCTTAAGAAGGAGGAAGGAAGCAGCAGTGGCCTAATGCAGAAGATGTAGTAGATGGCAACAAATGAGTCTGCTATGTCAGAGAAGGGAGGAATGTTTACACTAATGTTGTCACTTATGGTAACAATTGGCTTAGATGTTGGTATTGAAAACCGCGTTTGTTGAAATGTAGGGTCTGTCTACCAGCTGTAGAGCTGCAGATTTTAAGGGGAAAGTCTCTCATCCCAGCTCCTCTCTACGTGAGCCCATTGGTGTGCTGCCTGGGTCTCCTTGTGACTGTTTTCCTTCTTCAGTGTCAAATGCTGAGAGTTGTAAAGCGATTTGCACCAATTCTTGTAGGAAATAGATAAAGGAGAAAGAATAATTGATTGAATTCACTCTGGAGTATGCATGTTTGAACCAGTACTGACCATCCCCGCTGTGGTAGCAGATGTAAGCAGTTTGAGAGGAAGCGTTACAAGGCAATCACCGTTTAGTTGCTTCAGAGTAATCTTTTTTTTTTTGATTGGCATATCAGAACAGTCATTTAGACTAATCTGGCTTCATAATAGGACCAATTCTATAGCAGTGGTCCTAAAATTATAATTCAGCTGTCATAATATTTGTCTCTGTTCTTGTAAATATATGCCAGTTTTTCAAAGCTTGTTAGTAACAGAACAGGTTAAGAATTATTAGGTAGTGAAAACCTTAATTTATCTATATTCCCTGAAGTGGTGGGAAGATCTGGTCACGTTGTGATTTGTTTGACAGACTTCTAACATTCTATCTGACAGGACAAAGGGGAAGGCAATTACTCAATTTTTAAAATTTCATTATACCTTTTCTGTATCTTGGATCATAGCAAAGGATTCTTGGGACAACCTAATATCAAACTAACAAATGAAGAATTTGAGCATTGATAGAAGGGGTTGGGTGGTGAGAACTGGCCGAAGATGATTTTTTGTTGTTGTTGTTGTTGTTGTCTATGTGGATGTGATCTCAAAGAACATGCTTTCCCAACACTAAAGACTCTGTCCAGATCCATGCTCCCCAAGAAGCAAACTGGTATTGGGGAAAGGTACAAGCTGTAGCTGTTCCAATACTGTCTCAACAGGAAGCTTGCTACATGGAATAAGCTTGTTGAACTTCAATGTAAACAGAAACAACCAGGCAATATCCTTCTGTAAAGGAAAGGAGCAGCTTTCACTATGGTTACACCAGGAATGTGCTTTTGGCTTATGCAAGTATATCTGCTGAAACAGCCGAAGTAACTTGTACTAGGTATTGTAAAATCAGATGTCTTGTTATTCCCTTCCTCACTGTGGCCTCAATGCCTGAAACTTATGAGCAATGTACTTTACCTACATGAGTAACAGTGTGCCCATGGTTTAAGATTGGATCATGGGATCTATGAAAGCTGCTCATCCACCTCTCTTTCATCTGCAGAAAGCAATTTGTTTATTTATATGTTTGGAGATTCTGTGGGATAAAATAAAAGAACTTCATAATAAAAATAATAATACCTGAGAGACTGCAAGTATCACTGGGGACTTTGGTTTTATTAGCTGATGTTTATTAAGTGTGAATTAAAAACTAAGCACTGCATCAAACCAAGGTCTGCAGTGACACTTGCAACAAACACTTCTACAGGATAAAATAATCTGTCTTGGCCAATTTTAAAATTAAAAACATTACCTTTAAATCCAGGCACTTTGCACTTTTTTGAACAACACTACTTTTTGTTTGGGAAGTGAAGGATGACTTTTGATCACATAAAGAGGTTCATTCAGGGAAATCAAACATTCTTGGAAGACTACAAAATCCCTTCTCTGAACTGCAGCTGCAAAAGGAGAGCTTCAGACTACTGTGTCATGGTAAACGTTCACAGCAGGAAGAGAGCCAGGTACTTGAACTGACATGATGGATTCCCCCTTCACCTGCTGCCTCTATCTCATTAAACTGCAGTGATTAAAGAGTTATCAAAATTTAATACCTCAAAATGACTGCACAAAAGCAACTTCTCCTTACAAGAAGAGCCATCTTTATAAACTGTCACCCACGTACACAGAACTTCTTCCACAAATCTCTTCCTCTGTGGCCCCCCACTCCCCTCCGCTACACATTTAGTCCTTAAATTCATGAGGAAGTGGTGAAACCTTTAGCCAGCAAGAGCCACTCCTGAGAACAAATATGGGCTCTAAATTATTTGAGCCCATTGGGCATATGGGTTATTAAACCTCATCTGGTGCAAGAGGGCAGATGGATGTGCTGTGTCATTGCCAGCTATATTAATTGCATGCTAAAGATTTTCAATTTTTTAGGTAGAAATATGGATTGGAATCATACTAGGATTATTCAGGTGACTCTGACAAGCTGTAGCCCAAGACATGTATTGAAAAAAAAATTAGGAGCAGCTTAGTTTGATCAGGCATTGAATGTTGTCCCCTTTGTGCTTTTTTTCTTCCTTCTATGCAGTCCATGCACGGGTGAGATTAGTCCAACAGAATACAGACATTAGAATTTGGTGCTAAAACAACTAATTCTTACCATTTTTCCATCAATATATCTCAGCAAAGTAGATCGTCCCCTGCCCCATTACTCAAGAGGAAATGCCAAGAAGCCAAGTGACTTGCCCAAAGCCGCTTGAAGAGAGGTAGCAGTGTTACATATAGAGTCTGTTTATCATGAATCCCCACACATTGTAATGTTTACTAAGCTATGCTGTTTCCCCATATATAACCCACTGACATGAAAAAGTACCTTAAGAGAGACTGGTACCTGTTCCGAGGATCAGCGCAGACTGTGCCAGCTAGTGGCATGGCCCCTGGACAATACTGCTCATGCCAACAAGGGCAGCTTGGAGCTATTTCTGCATCAAACTGCAGAAGCAAGAGGGTGAAAAGGGGAGGGGGAGCTTTGGAGGCTCCAATTCGTCAAGTCTGCCTGCAGCTGACATAATGTGAATTCTATCCTGGATAACAATAGATCCGGTGAATTATGATATAGCGCCTGGGAAGATTCAGCTATACAACACGGGTACAAATAAAGCTGACAGTCAGTGTAGGATGGGGTCCCTCAGTGCTGCTCCTTGTGCGCTGCAGTTTTACTATTTTGAGGTTGGATGCCTTCTCTGTTTAGGTATGTAACGCTTTCATTAACTAAGTTCCCAGTGGCAAACAATAAAAGAACGACCTTCATGTAAGAAGAGGAGAAACTTCCTGCGGAAACCCAAAAGTAAACAAATATTACAGTATTGCTTTTGGTAGGCAGCAAAAGCATCAGTGTTCAGCAATGTACAATATTAGTAATGGATCTAAAATATTCAGGGAAATATTTTAAGGTGTAATTTAACAAGGTCTAGGTTATGTCACAGGAATTACTGTAAAGAAGTCTCATGTTTAAATTAAGCTTTTAAAATTATTGTTTTTCAAGCTACTAGCACCACAATATACTCATTTGTTTTGCGAGTGTGCTAGGAACCTCATTTGTGCAGTGGTTGCGGGGGGTGTGTCTGTGTGTGCACAAAGATCTCGGGCCTCAACAGCTTATAGCCCACACGTAGGAGAAGAAACACCACATCAGTACAGGCAGATGGTGGGAAGAGGAAACAGGGCAGCAGCATTGGTTAGCCCGAGGGACAGTGGTGTCGGTACGCAGCTGCTCAGCTACTCTTCGTCTGAGGCATTACAGAAAGGAAGCTTGAGAAAAAGGGCAGTAATGTTACACTTTTATTTTGATCAGGGTTGATCTAGCTTTCAGAAGTGATGTCAAATGCAGAAAAGGCTGAACTATATAAATCAGCTTGAAGTTGTATTAATGTCTGTATTAACTAACTGATATGGTTCTGCTTATGCTCCAATTTATACATAGTGTAACAAATCCGCATTTATGTGCACGCTTTCATATAAGCATTGACTATATATTCTCACAGATTAGTTTTAAGGAAAAGGAAACAATTGCATAATACACATTTTTGTTTCTTGAGTTTTAAATAAATGAAAGGTTATTTAATAAAAATTAGTCAATCTGCCTTCTGCCCTCCATCACAGACTTTGTTTAGTAACTCACTCGTCTATATCAGACAGGGAGGATCACACCTCTGCTTTTATACTGTTCTGGTTTCAGCCAGGATAGAGTTAATTTTCTTCACAGAAGTCAGTGTGAGGCTGTGTTTTGGATTTGAGAGGAGAAAATGTTGATAACGTGCTGATGTTTTGAGTTGTTGCTGAAGAGTCAAGGACAGTCCAGCTTCTCGTGCTGGCCTGCCAGCAAGAAGGCTGGGGGTGTGCAGGAAGCTGGGGAGGGGACACAGCCAGGACAGCTGACCCAGGCTGGCCAAAGAGGTATTCCATACCGTATGACATCATGCTCAGTATTTAAAGCTAGGACGAAGGAGGGAGTGGCGGGATGTTTGGAGTGATGGTGTCTGTCTTCCCAAGAAACCATTGCACGTGCTGGGGCCCTGCTACCCTGGAGATGGCTGAACACTCGCCTGCCCATGGGGAGTGGGGAATTAATTCCCTGTTTTGCTTTGCTTGTGTGTGTGGCTTTTTCCTGTACCTATTAAACTGTATCTCAAACCATGACTATCCTCACTTTTCTCTCCCCCATCCCACCGTGGGGGAGTGAGCGAGTGGCTGCGTGGTGCGTAGTTGCTGGCTGAGGCTAAACCACAACAATATAGATTATTTACTTACTAAAATATTACAATCAGTTCTTAATTTCCTTTCCATCTTAATTTCCTTTCCAGCCACCCTTGGCTGGCTCTTCGTGTTACATATGTCAAAATGTTATGGCCAGAGTGAATAAAGGTTAATTTAAGAGGTGCAGTAACTGTTGGAGCACTGAGCTCACGGGTCAAAAGTTCCTAATATTTTCAGAGTGTAGGAGTGTGTGAAAGATGAAGTAGTTAACTATGATGCTGGTCAGAGACAGCACAGGATAACGACAGCTGGGGGATATCTGTGGAACATAGGTATCATACAAAAGTTGCTGATATGGTATTTTTTTGACCTGGTGAAGATGGAAACCCTCCACCTTCGTTACCATACGGCAACTTACAGTAGAAAGTGCAAATGATAGCAGAGATGCAAACAGTGGGAATAGGAGTTCATTCTATTATTTATCTTAAACAACTTATCTAAACAACTTGCACAAGTATTGGTAAGCAGCAGAACACAAGAAACATTGGGAAAGGAATAGTAACAGGAAGGAAAAGTAACAATAGCTTGGGGAAGAGTGGCTGGAGAGCTGCCCGGCAGAAAGGGACCTGGGGGTGCTGGTTGACAGCCGGCTGAACATGAGCCAGCCGTGTGCCTACGTGGCCAAGAAGGTCAACAGCGTCCTGGCCTGTATCAGGAATAGTGTGGCCAGCAGGAGTAGGGAAGTGATTGTGCCCCTGTACTCGGCACTGGTGAGGCTGCACCTTGAATCCTGTGTTCAGTTTTGGGCCCCTCACTACAAGAAGGACGTTGAGGTGTCCAGAGAAGTGCAGCAAAGCTGGTGAGGGGTCTGGAGCACAAGTCTGATGAGAAGTGGCTGAGGGAACTGGGGTTGTTCAGTCTGGAGAAGAGGAGGCTGAGAGGAGCCCTCATCGCTCTCTACAACTACCTGAAAGGGGGCTGTGGCGACGTGGGTGTTGGTCTCTTCTCCCAAGTAACTAGCGATAGGACAAGAGGAAATGGCCTCAAGTTGCGCCAGGGGAGGTTTAGATTGGATATTAGGAAAAATTTCTTCACTGAGGGTGTTCAAGCATTGGAACAGGCTGCCCAGGGAGTTGGTGGAGTCACCATCTCTGGAAGTGTTCAAAAAACGTGTGGATGTGGCGCTTCAGGACATGGTCTAGGGGACATGGTGGCGCTGGATTAATGGTTGGACTTGATGATCTTGAAGGTCCTTTCCAACCTTTGTGATTCTGTAACCTTTATTATAAGAATATGAGAGATGGCAGGTTCATTCCCAGGCAAGCTCTACACCTTTACAATGTTCTGCTATTTCTCCATATCATCATGGAGGTTTACTGTTATTTTTCTACTTGATTGCACTTACTTGTGGTGCAGGCTTAAGAAGACATTAGGACAAGATGCCCTTCTCCTGGAGCTCATAGTCAAAGGGCCTGACCTTGTATAGTACTGAACATTTTCAGTCTCATATAGGTACTTAACACTCAGTCCAATTCAGTCCATTTGCTGCAGCTGAAAAGATTAAGAGTTTGATTTTCTTTTTAATGCATAGACGCCTTTAACACTACTCTGGAAGCACAGAGGAGTCTTGAACATGAGTATAAATTACATTGTACAATGCACTACACAAATATGCAAACTCTTATTACCCTTGGAGAAGTGTAGCTAATGACAGCTTGTGAAGCTTCTGAAGGCTAATGGTTTCTACTGTAGTGTGAGTGAAAGATGATTACAAATGGTGGCCAAGATGGCCACCAAGAGGTTTGTGTAGATGCAGTGCTGGAATTGATAAGTATGTTGCCTACTTGTGTTGTAATTCGTTTCACTCTGACCAAAATGGAGGATGTTGCTGTTAACTGGATACGCCAATGATCTCAGAGCTGTTGATAGTAGATACGAGAGTTGTAGCTCTTCTATGCAATAAGGAGATGCACAGAAGCAGGAGTGATAATGATTCCATGAATATGCAAGTAGTTCTCGATGCCAGCATCATCATCATCACAGATGTTCCCATGCATCTGAGGTCCATGCACGATTCATTCATTTTGCACATGTTCCCACTCAACCAGCTACTCTGAATATCTTCACCCGATGGGGGATGTCTGATTGTTCAGCCTGTATCATATTTTCCTCAAGTTTACTCTAGTAACATCTGTGTACAGTCATTATAGACCTGGCAATTGTTCTGAGTCAGTGCTAACCTTCTCTTTTGGTGACAGGCAATGCTCTCTCTACCCCTTTGAACATGTAGTATAAAGGAACTAGTACTATTGGATACTGTCAGGCTACTTTCATTCCTATCTCTGATAAGTTGTTCTATCACTTCTGCGATAAGCTGTAGCACACTTGCAAAGCTGATGACAGCCCCTATTCTACCAGGACACCTAGGCTATGCTTTGGCTGGCATTGCCCTCAAACTTGGTTTGCCAGCTGGACTTAACACTACAGTGTCAGAGCATTTTCTTAGCTTTGAGCATGTAACTGATATACTGATCACGTTTTGCACCACTTCCTCCATTTGTAGCATATTAAAAAACAAACAAACAAACAATGAAAACAGCCTACTAGTCAAATGGTCGCAGACCTTTTCTGGGCTGCAGGTCTGTTGGAGGCAATCTCATTTTG
>NW_010511161.1:26960-29630 GCF_000687285.1 Phaethon lepturus | reverse complement strand
CTTTCCCTTTTTTGAGGGTCGAGTGATTTACCTGTAAGGTATTTGTCTAAAAATTATCTGCTGCTTCTACCATGCTATGTGGGGAAGTGAATACAATAGCTGTCAGCTCAGCATGACCTTATCCTGCCTGTATTTGAGTTTTGAAGCACCTCCAATCCTGTTACAGGAGCGTATAAAATCTTGCAGTTGAGAGGTCAGATGCCGAACAGTGATGTTTGTAAACCCTGACAATGATGATAAACACAGGATTTGCAGCATTCACTCGAATGCTTACTAAGGCAGCATAGAAATAGTTTAAATGAAGAAGCTGAACAGCTTTGAGAATTCTCTGTTCCTAGGAGCAGGATTGGGGTGAAGTTATTAAGTATATATTGCAGTTTAGTTATCAAAATACGTTTGCAGTAGTTTGGCTATTTGGAAAGGAGATTGTTCTTGGCTTGCTTGTTAGTGGTGTGTGCTTTCTGTGAGCAATAATTGAGATTAAACATTCTCTAGGGAAGTAAGTAATTTATTTTGTAGTAAACTGATATCTGCTGATATTTTAACATTGCTTACATTATTTATATGGAGATTTGCATCCATGAACTGGAAAATATAATCTTTCATTTCATAAGAAAAGTAATTTAATGTTAAAAATGTAATAAAATATTAATTACATATGAAAAGGCTTATGTAGCACAGAACACATAGTGTATATTATTACAAATTGTTCATGCTGAATAAATTGCTTTGCAAAGGAAATGGGAACACATTAAAACAAAATAAAAGCAAGGGAAATTGGCTGTTCCGTTTGGTAGATTGGCAGGTATGGTTAAGCAAGTTGCACATGTGGATTTGTTTCCTGTACCTGAAGACAGCAAAGCAGGAGAGAAATTGGTGTATTGCAACTATCTATCCTTGTTTCTGAAAAAGATCTGCTGGCTAAAAGCTTCCCAACTGCAAGGTACTGTATTGTTGCAATACATAATTTGTTTATTTCTTTTTTTTTTTTTTCCCCCTCTTCTGTTGGAGTGTCTGAGATCCTACAGTTAGGAAGTTTTGGACTTCCACAGTGCAGTTTTCTGGTTCATCAGAACCCTAATGATTCAAGCAACAATGTAATTGGGCAAAGAGTTGGATTAACATTGTGACAATTAATCTAAGACTTGAATTCTTGTCAGGCAAAGGACTAGCTCGGCTGGCATTGGGGAGAATGGTTAAATAGTGTTGCGGAGAGCATTTTGCTCCATTGACAATAACAATACTCTCTATTACTAACAGATTTCATTGGTAACCATCAGCACACAATTATCCTGGATTGTACATTAATTTCTATTTTGAGTCTTGGCTTCACTTAATGCTTGAATAATGTGCATGCTCTCTCAGGCCAAAAAACCTACCTGACTTTCATGTAGTTGAGAAAAGTCACGCATTTTAACTTAGCATTACTCTTGGTGAAGATGATTTATTCTGAGGAAATACTCTTACCTCATGCACTCTAACCTTTGCGAAGCTTGCTCCATTACACGTTCATAGCCTCTTCTACAGGAATGGTAGTTCTCCTTCTAATGTGCTCTGTGGCTTTATAAATGGCAAGGTCACGTCTTTGTAGGATTTGTGAGAAAGATGAAAGTTCTCTCCAAGCCTCTTTCCTGAGAGCTAAATCCACCATAAAACCAGGGCTTTCAAGATTTTTCTAAGCTGAGAGATGTTGAACGCTCAGATAAAGATCATACTTTTTTTCATTGCAGCAATTGCAAAAAGGTATATGTATTTAATTCACAGACACTCTGCATACATTTGGGACTGTCCTGCAACTCCCATCGCTTTTCTACAACTGCTGTAATACTGAACTAACTTAAGTAGTTTTTGTTCTTATGTAAGCTACAAGTTTCTGTGGGCTTAATGTGAGTGATTAATAATTAATACTATGTACATTTCCACAGAATATCTCAAAGCTGACAATTTTTGCAATATCCTTGAGTGCTTTAGATTATCAACTGTCAGTTAAAGTTTGTGCACAGAAAGCATTTGTAAAATTTATGGAATGAGGCCTGAATACTTGGGCTGTAGCTAACGACATTTTAGTAATATCCTTCACCAAGTGATACGCTAATATAGGTATTTAGTATATGTATCTTTGTGTGTCCATTTTTCATGTTTCCTTTATCTTTCTAAGGGCCTTTATATCAAAGACTCTCTTTGGTGAATGCAGTGATTAAAATTCACCATAGTAAAATGATTTTCCTAGTATTTGCTTGTACATTTGATGGTAAAATTCTAATGCACTACTTAGTTAAGATTCAGGAAGATTCCTGCTTAGTCATATCTCAAAACTACCAATACATTTCATCTGTATTTCTTCCTTGTCTCTCTGAGCATCCAAGAACAGTGATGAATCCAACTCCTAAAATATGCTGTCACCTGGCAACACAAACACAAAAAATAACATTAATTATATAGAACATTATGAGTTTGAGGAAAGTGCTGTTACGTGTCACTAGCTGCCCACAAACTATGTTCAGGGCAGCTGTGATGAAAAGAGTATATGCCTCTTTTAGAGCTGAAGTTCAGCTTCTGTATGGCTACAATATTGAGTCACTGCAGATGGAAACAGAAGTTCCTTCGTTCTAACATATGTTCTCATGAACATATTAATTTAATATATACCTCTGAATCAAGATGTTCAGA
>NW_010511161.1:22449-26929 GCF_000687285.1 Phaethon lepturus | reverse complement strand
GGAATGCCATTGGGATTCTATGTGCCTGTCATAACATTGATCCAGACAGTCTGCTCCAATGGATTTGTTAAACAGGTTTTACATCAGCACATAGAATCAGGAATTTATGTCTTGCCATCAGGCATACAAAGTGAGATTTCAACTCCCTGTGGTGCACAGCACATCACGCATCAGGAATGTCACTATTCCTTGTAGCATCTATTACTCCAACCTGCTGCTAAAATGCAATTCTAGGCTGTGCTTCATGTATTTCAGGAGCTAGGATAAGAGAGGAAGATGGATAAATTGCTGTGGGGTGACAGCACAGAGGTGGTAAAGCTGACAATTCTCCAAAACTTTTTGTAATTTTATTTCTGAACATGACCCTTTCTAAAACCAGTTCTGATAACCCTGACTGTTCAGACGCTCGCAAACAGAACAAATTAGGCAGTGAAAAGTCAAAGCACACTTATCACGTTATGAAAATGATGGAATTTTTAAAAGCGCAACAAATAAATTATTATCGGTCCAAAATGAACTTTTCTTTCATACCAACAAATTCTTCTGTAAGCTCCATTTTTATACGGCACCTGATGTTAATTGCTGCTAGGAGTACTACTTGAGCTCTCCCCCACTGCTTCTCTGCTGAAGGGGCTATTTCAGTTGTGAAGAGCAATTTTTGTCCCCTGTACAGCCAGCAGCAATTACCTAGCAAGTCCTAGCAGGGTTTCAAGAGCTTCTGCCAAGACTTTACAATTTCCTTTCATCTACTCATGATCTCTAACCCTAAGGTTCTCAGTGACAATATCAATTATCACCAAAGAGACGCTGAGTATGGTTGTGCTTTAACTGTCATATAAAAATACCCAAACAATACATTTAAAACCAATGATGTGCTTCATAGCAGCTAGTGTTACACAAGCTTTCAACACAACAGCCACTGATCCAGGTAGGTCATAGTCAAAGTGAACCTTTTGTTTCTTCAGAGAGGTGGAGAATCTAGTGATGGTGATACTTTGGGGCTGACAGGCATAAACTCACTTGTGCAGATTTTAATTACATGTGATTTGTGTTTCTTTGTGAGTCAAGGCACCAAAACCATCTTCACATGTATCCAATGAGCCCTTAAGTTGACTTCCATTTTGTTGGATGAATTTCATCCTTGTATCATTTTCATTTCATGCACAAATTTCCTATCAGCTGCTTGCCAGTGTAATGCATGTGCCATGCTAGGGAACTGGATGTCAGCATTGTGTAAAAATAAAGTTGTTTTTAATTGTCTGGGCTTTGGGAATGGATAGTGAACTGAACAGCCTGTTACATCCTGGCCTACGTTTCATATATTTATTGTATAAATAGTGACCGCAATCAAATAGTGCCTGCCAGCTGCTTGACACCTGGTATGAGGGGGAATAATAGCACTTACTACACTGATAGTTGACAAGGCCTGTGCCTTTTACAGGTGCGATCGGCACTGTCCTTGTAACCACTTATCAATAGAAGATGCCAGGGATGCCACTATATATAGTATGCTATATGTGCTTATACAGTAAGACTTCTCAAGGAAACTGCTACTTGGGCCCTATCCCATCTCAAGTTTTCAATCTCCAATTCTTCCATGTGATCCAGTGTAACTCTGGAATAGGGTGGTGGATAGGAATAGGGATGATGGTTGGGTGCTGTCTGCGCTTCATTTAGCCTTCTGCTTATCAGCCTTCTGGGCTCTCACAATAACAGAAATTTGCTTTCTTTCAAGATGCACCCTCTCTTTTATGCTGACAACCCATCTTTCAACTAGAGGAGGTCAGATCTTCAATGGCGTGAGGGCTGGATTTTGTGCCATCTCTTAAGTGAATGAGGGTCAGTGATTGCAACAGTTGGCTTCCTTCAGCTGATCAGGGCTTCTATCCAAGCGTTACCTCAGTATCCTGCTGAGCAGAGGACAGGATCTACCCACACTCCAGAATGGGAATAAATTTTTCCTTGCTACATTTATTCTTCCAACTGTATTCGCTAAAGAGGCACAAGGAATTGTAGCTTTGCACTCTGAACTTCGGCTCCAGCCTCCTACGTTAATGGAGAATATGGATTTTAAAAATATCCACTTTTAGTCACCGTTATGTAACTTCTCTCTCCCTTTCATTTAAAAATTGAGCAGAGGCTGCTTGTATCACTGTGTTATTATTTGGCTCAGCTTCAAGAGAAACCCAGTTGATTGAGGTTTCTGTGCTAAAGTCTGCCCTGCTTAGAGGGATTTCAAAATAGCCTGCCAGCCTTTGCATGGGTCCATGCTCTGCTTCTCAGACTCTAAGGCTCTATTCCAGTTACTCCTTCAGAAGGGCTGATTTAAGAATGAGGATAGGCATGCCAAAAAGGCATTTTTAGCTTGCTAGCTACAGTCAGCAGGTCTGATACTGCTTTTCTGCTTTCTGGCTATGTGACACAGAGTAGCTTGCTCCAAGAATTATCAAATATTTCCATAGTGTGGCTAACAGACTGGGTTCAAGCAGGAATACAGGAGAGAGAGAGAAGAGGGCAAAGGTTACCAGTTAGGCTGAATCCTACCATCCTTACTTATCCCTATAGCGTAAGCTGCAACTTATAGCCAGAATGACTAAGGTCCAGGGCTGTGAGCAACAATTAGTTATGCTACATGCTGCTGGTTAGTCTTGGCTGCTGCCAGCTGCATACTATTAGCTTTTGCAGTGAAAACAATCCTTTTTTTTTTTTTAATTGAACTGATGCTTTTGTATAACTTTCTCAACATTTATACCTTGAGATGGAGCAAGAGTACAGCTGAAGGACAAAACTGACATAGTGAAAGATCAATCATAACTTCACTGGGCAGCATCTAAGTGCCTAAGAGAGTTTATGAGGGATTGGTGGCTTTCATGTGTCTATAGAAGTAGCATAAAATAAAAACTTTGTCCAAGATACTATCTATTTGAGAAATGGGAATTCATCCATTTCTCAATCTGTTGGAGCAGTCACTTCAATGCTGTTTTCAGTAAATAGACAGGAAAAGAGGAGAAACTCTGGGAAGTGATGTGCTGGCAGATGCTGAAAGCCAACGTTCACACTTTATTGCTCAAATTGCTGTTTGCAAAAGTTTTATCCAAATACCCTTAATAGGTAGCCCTGTGGGCAGACGAGTTAATGAAGCCTGCTTTCCCATGTGTTTGGGTCTATGGTTCATTGATCTAGAAGACTTTTTTTTTTTTTAAAGGTTGCATTGTGGCCACACCCCTAATCAGACATCAGAACCCACTTGGAGCAAATTGTTAGGGTGCTTTAAATAGTACTGTCAAGGTTTCCCTCTCACTGGAGGTGAGAGAAGCCTTAAGAGTGGATGACAGTGTCCAATAAAGGTCTGGCTCACAGTGCAGCTTTCTTCTCAGCAGATAATCTATATAACCATTCTGTTCTCTGTGCTTTCTCTTTTTATAAAGCTTGCAGGAATTTTGTATCTTTGAGACCTTTTCCTATCATATATCTCATTCCGTGATAAGATACTGGGTAAGTAAGTATATATATACACTATACTAAGATAAGATAAAATACTAAAATTTATAAATCGTAAAAGAGCCACCCTAAATTTTGCAAGTTAGGCTTTGTCACAAGGGGGAAGAAGGGATAAATTTATTTGTTTATTCTCTGGATAATATTTCAGACATCATTATTCTTGGAACCCTGTAGTTTGCCACCTCAAGCAAAGCCTCAATTTCTAGACACCCTGCCGACCACACAAGGAAGAATGCCAAGTCCTTCCCAAACCCAGGACCTTCATGCAGAAAACAGATGTGCTGCCTGCAGTGCTGAGCCACCGAGTATAAAGGTTGGATCAGTTTCTAGGAAATTAACATTATTTAGCCTTTAGCAGAGAAATACCATCCCTGGTACTCTTTTAATAATTTTTCTGGTAGCCTCTGTTTCATTTGAATATATTCCCTAGTGTCACATCTAATTTTTGTATCTGTATAGAATCCATTGCGGAGGATAAAACAGCAGAGGCTGAAAAAGCAAACATATGAGCATGGGCGATACGGCACAGAAGCGCAGTCCCCTTACTCCGTTGGCTACTGCTCTGAGCACAGCAAAGAAAATCACTTTCAAAATACAATACAATGACTGTCTGAAGCCTATTCAAACCAATGCAGGACAAACCTCAGAAGGGCCTGAGGTTCTGTTTGGCTCAGATAAGCTTCAGAAAGCATCCAACTGTTTTGATGATTATCGGAAACTCTTCCATCTGCCAGACTGGGCTGGCAAACTTGTGAGAAGCTCCAGCTTTCTTGTGAGATTTTTGCTACTACCTGCTTTGGGCCAGATGTGTCTCTGGAAAGGCCTCAGTAGTAAAGATGAGTGGCACACTAGAAAGCACTAAAATGGGCTGAGGCGTTCGGTCTCCAAGGAATATGGTCCTTCAGTTTCTGATTCCAGCTGGGAAGAGATGATAGAAAAGTATGTAGAAAGGAGCAGCAGACGTTGCCTTTTAGATGTC
>NW_010511161.1:0-22418 GCF_000687285.1 Phaethon lepturus | reverse complement strand
CTCTTCCTTCTGGTTGCAAGACTTTTCTTCTTTCTGGGCCAGTTGTATCACTCATGTAGACCAGAGCAGAGAGTGTGGTCTCCTCCTGCCAACTCTATAATTTTAGGTGGAACAAAACACAGATCTTGGCTAGTATTCTCACAAAATACTGTGATATAAATATGTGGTGTTAATTTAATTGCTCTCTATTTCTTCCTTTGAGTCTGGTCATCTTCATGAGATTCCTAGTGCCATGCAGCTGACTTGTTTTGTGTTGATCCTGCTTTCTTGCTATTTGCCACCACTGTTTTCCTCTGTGTGCCATTTTCTTCTCCCTGGTAGCATATAGAGGAACAGACAAGGTAGTAGAAGTCTAGATGTTAAAGGAACATCCTTTTAAGAAAGTACACAAAAATATCCTTATCTCATTGTGAAGATTCTGAACCTCATGCAGTATTTGTCTGTGGAAGTTGGACATACACATATTCTCAAGACAGTGGGATGGAGATAGTATTCTCCAAAGAAATTGTAAACATTTGAAACTGGTATTTATCTTTCAAGGCTTTTCTGTTCAATGAATTCCAAAATAGTGCTTTCATCAGTTAAGTTTGTTATTAGGATTCCCAGCTTAGAGAAGCTAGGTACTTAAAAAAAGACATTGGTGAGTTGTCCCTACTGTCTTTCACACTGCATCTCTGTGTTTTATGAAACCTTTCTGACAACTGGATTATCTTGATATTGTATGTAGTACATCACGTGTGTGGTAATGTATTGTGTAGTCGTAAGGCTACCATGGTAAGTCCTGGCCTTCTGCGGTACTACTTGCATGTAAGACCTATCTAAATGCCTCATGCTGCTCTTTCTGAAGTTGATAAACAAACTCCCATGGGAATTTTGGTGTTACAGTGTGAAACTGAAAGATTTACCCAGGTTTGTCCCCCTCTGAATAGTAACAGACCTTTGTTCACCATTTCTGAAAGCTCCACAAGATCTGAGCTGCAGATCTACAGGTGGTGACAGGTGTTCTACAGGTGATCTACATGTGTTCTTTTAAAATAAATGCATATAAATGGGGAGTTTGGGATGCTGACTTCTCCAAAATCTTTGGAACAGCTTGCTTGCTTTAATGGTTTGAAAAAAGTTTACCAGGATCCATGAACATTAAAAACTTTCTGCTAAAGCTCAAATATTTTGATTTAAAATAAATAAATAAATAAATAAGCAGTTAACATTATATTACATGTGGTGAAACTCCAAACAAACCTGTATCTGAGAAAGAAGTTAATTACATGCAAGTATGAAACTGAGAGGGTTTTGCATTTGGGAGTTTCTCTGGTCTTGCTTGTCAGGGACCTGATTCCAGAGGCAGCCTTGCACTGTAGGCTGAAAAATGCATTTTGAGACCCAAATCCCTAGAACATAATGGATGTTAGACCACAAAAAAACAGTACAGGAGCTATGTGAGTGAATTCTGAAGGAAGCACTCAATGGGTAAACTAATTTTCATCAAAAACCATGTATTATGGTTACTTTAATATTTCCGTTGTATTGATCCTTACTCTAGAAAGAAGCTGCTCGCACATTCACATCTAGGTTTGACTGCAGCGAAGTCAAGGTTCTTCTTTCTTTGAGCAGTAGAAAGTGGGGTCTGGATCCCTATATCCTATTGTTCTTCTGATTCCAGCTGAACTGCAGCAAGGGCTGTAAGTTTGCAAGCTCTCCTTGGTTGTCATCAGTTTAAAATCTTCAGTTTCTTTTTGCAAAAAGATGACTGTAAGACTGCCAAGCATCTTTAGTTTTAAAATGATAAATTCTATTTCTTCTGTTTTTATTCTTTCTAAATCTGAAGGACCCTTGGCCACAGCTTCGTTCTTTGCTTCCCAAAAGACCCAGAGATTAAGTCAGTGGGAATAGTCGGGATTCAAAGACAAAATGCCATTTCTAGGTAAAAAAAATTACTTAAGCAGGAGGATTCCATGTTAATGCTTATCTATCACTATTTGAATGTGTTTTGGGTACATGAATTTCAATATTTTATTATCTTTGGTCCTTTTCAAATATTGCATTTTTAAAAAGCTTTTTGGTTTTTTTTAAGTTATGCTTGCTTCAGAGTTTTGGCTGAATTAATTCTTAAAATTATCAGGGTTAAAGCATCATCTTTATTTGAATGGCAAGGGAAAACCTCAGGGTTATTTTCTTTTTATAAAAAGAAAATATCTCTAGTAATAACATTCACCAGTGTTTTCCATGTTATCTGTGTTACTTTAAGTAATTTTTGTGCAAAGGGATGTGTTACCATGTCTCTAATTGTGTACTGCAGTCACTCCTGATGGAATTTTATTCCTTATTACTTCTACTGTCTGCATTGCATTACTGGAAGATCTGCTCTTCACTCTGTTATATTCTGGACAAACACACGATAAGAGACTTGGAGACTTTGCCATGTAAAAAAACAATAAGAGGAGGTAGATTAATAAAGAGGAAGGCTAAGGTGAAGAATGGTAACACAAACGGACTCATACTTGTGAGTAATAACTGCGTTTTTAGCATTGCTAATGCTAAACCTTGACTTTTTTTTCTTTGTTTTTTAGCAGTTGTAACAGGGATTTCTGTAGAAGTTATAACAATGCCATCCTCAAATATTCAGGTAGGGGTTTTTTGCTAGCTCACTCACAGGAACTGTTTGTTTTATTTTTTCCTTTTAGCTCTGCAATGCATTCTCTATCAACTCAGACTGAAATTAACTGCCTGAAATAAAAATTCTAATTTATATTCTTAATTACTTTCCTTTAGGTATGCTCATGGATCATTAGAGGCTAAAGGAAAATCTGCACTGATTGTGTAATAATTTTGGACTGGCAGTACATTAGACGAATGTATTCAGCCAGAGAAGTTTACTGAAGCAGTTTACTCCCCAAGCTACCACATATGTCTGTAATCTTAAAGGCACTTGAAGTATTGCAGATCTATGCCTGCATAAGCATTTAGTCAGGGGGAGACTCTAGTCATGATGCCTGGATGAAGAAGTGCATTGTAGGTTTTGTTTGGTTAGTGCAGAAGTGACGTGGAAGTCTTGGACACGACGCATACGACCAATATAATGAGGTCAATGCCGTTTATTGTCTTGTCTGACTCCAATATATATCATAATTTTCACTTAGTCACTGCGCACACACTCATGATTGGTTACAGCTTGTTACACACACTATTGCAATTGGCTATGTACAAGATATCACGCGCTGTCCACGCGCCTCTCGCACAGTCAGGATTGCTGCTTGCAGGTGTTCCTGTTTTCCTCGCTGCTTCTTAGTTGTTTACCACAGCTCCTTCTCCTCAAGGCCGAGCCGTGCAGAGTGATCCCAACACAGAAGAGGGGCTTTTTTGTAACTAGCACATCACCATGTTCCATTGTATCAACCCACTGACTAGTTATGCCCATTCGTAGGTCTGGCTGATAGGTAGATAAAATTCTACACTGCTGTCCCTCAAGGGAAAGGTATTTAATCAGCCTGTCATTTGGGAGACAACTCCTGCTAATTTTGTCCATGCTGATAGTCTCCTTATCTTTAATGGGACAATTTCTGTTGATAATAATCTGGAAGTTTTTTGTTTCACCAAGAGAAAGATAGCAATGGCTATTCAGATCTCATTCTGTTTAGTTAACTACAGTAGTACAGCACATTACAGTTTCTCTTTTATTTTACTGGCAAACTTCTGTTTTGATATATTTAATTTACATGGTAATTCTAGTAACTAATTTTCATCAATCCAGAAAAACTGTTGAATCAAGAGGATCTTAAATCTATTACTGTAAGAGAGCTGGTAATGCTAGTCACCTGGCAACAAGAACAAATAGTGTGAGGAAAAAGCACTGCACCAGTAGTAGTGGCAGCTGAAGAAGGGTCCTTTCTACAGATCGGTGAATTCTCTTTTGTTTTTCCTAAGAACAGGTCAGATTTGGTTCATCATGTTGGATGAATGATTTATGTATATTTTATGTCAGATTTGGCAAAATATTTGAGATACTTATTTTTTGATTTATCAAAACAAAGATTTTTTTCTTTTCTTTTTTTTCCTCTTTAGAGTGGACTCATTAGCCAGCGTATGGTTTGTGGTTGGTCGAATAAGAGTATCTGAAAAGTAAAAGGCTAGGGTGCAGGTTTGCTTTGTTGAGAAATTAAATGAAGCTACAGTGAGGTGTGTTACTGTATTTCCCTGTATCCTAAATCCCCTGCAAGTGCCAAGCTATATGGGATAATCAGTGAAGAAGATGTACCTGTTTCATAATTGCTGTATGGCACTTCATGAATCTGTAATAGGCTACACAGGATTTTTGCACTGATTTAGCAAAGTAGCTTTTAAAACAAGACAGCTGATTAAACCATGTCAGCTTAAGTGAGAGTGCATAATGAGGGCCTAAGGTTTAGGATGTGCTATTAGATGGTCGTTACATATAATCCAGCCTTGTAGCCCAACCAGAAGTGAGGCAGCACTGAGAAAATAATGCTCTCAAGGACAGATTTCCTCTGAGTCTCTACAGAACGTCGGCACCCGGTGTTCTGAGACAACTACCCATTACGCTGAATGGCACTGTCTGCTTTTCCTCTGCCTCAGCTGTAGGATAACTGCATGATGTCTAATTGAATTGTTGTTGGGTGGGCGAGCTTAGTTTGGCGTGGAAGAGGAGTGGAGTGAGGTTGTGTGTTGTACGATGACTATATGCATACCTCTAATCTCTTTGTTCAGCTATTGTCTTTTATAAAATTCTCTAGGACTGGAATTAGTGTGCTGGGAAGCTGTTTATGAGGAGGCTTCCTGACCTTGCTGCAATACAGTAATTGTATAGAATACTACTTTACTTGCAAATGCTTCCCTGTTGAATCACTTGGATAAATTCAAATTAAGCCACTGTTCAGTGTGAATGAGGATGACAGAATTTAACCATCAGAGAATAAAAAAATCTACCACAATTTAAATTGTACTCCCTACCACTTTCCTGCTTTTCTGCAGGAAAACGAGATTCCCTTGTTGCCAAGAATAGCTCTGTGTCTGAGAGATTCCAGCTGAAACACGTAATGTATGAGTCATCCCGAGTTTGCCTTTGAACCAAAAGGTTCATTAAAAAAATCTACAAAGTGGTGCTGAGTTTCAGACAAAACCCAAGGAATTAAACAGGGCAAAGCTCTTCAGTTTTCATGAGTTCTGCTTTGAATTTTGGGTGCATCTATAGAGCTTTGGGTACAGGAAACCAGGCAAAGACAAAGGTTACCAGATTAACATGAATCCATTCTTTAATGTATTTCCCTTAGAGAAGTAATCTTAGAGAAACCTCACTTAATTTAAAAGTTTGTCCAAAGGCCATTGAAGTTGATTGTTTGTGTTTTTTTTTTTTTCCATTGTCTTTAGCAGGCTGAAATGTTTGAGTGTCGCAGTTTAATCTGAAAATACTTTTTTGTATGGCATGAAAAGCCATGTTTGCAAATACATGCCAAGTAGCTTTTCACCTTGTTAATATAATGAAATATTCAATTTGAACAATAGTTTAGTTTAATTGATCAGTTATCTGATAATCTGCATGTGCTTAATGGGGTAAATGTGTGAGGCAGCTGCAAAAAAAATCCTTCAGTAAATTAATAACATATTCAATGAACTAATGAGGTGCTGTGGGAGTTGCATTTAAATTAAAAATCTATGAGGATATAAACAACTTATGAAAGTTGTTTGTTAGATTTTCCTGCTTTCAATGGGGAAGGGAGAATCAGTCAAAGGTTCCTTAAGCAGGTGACTACATTAGGAATGAAAGCTGAAAATATGTTTTGATGAAGATGTAACAGTTTCTCTTCCAACTGCACTTGGCAGTCCCACTTCTTAACAACCTGCCTGGCCTCACTTACATTCCACATAGAGAGGCTTGGATTTTCTCATAACGCTTTATGAAAGGGCCAGCTGTGGAGAATGACCAACATACTTCTCAATTCCTACAGGCACAGTAGAGACTAGCTGTGTGTCTGAGAAAACCATTAGGTTTATAGACTTTAAGAATGAATAACTCCTGATATGCTTGCAATAAGCTAAGGGGATTGATCTTTAATGGTTTTCTAGATATGTTGAGAGTTATTCAGCAGTTTGAAACTCTAGAGGCCGCAGCTGAAGTGGCCAAGAATAGATTTGATTGTCAGCCTTGCAGAGGTCAATAAGGATATAGATCATTTGTGAGAGAAGCATGTTCCAAAATGGGCTATTTGAAGAGAAGCAAAGCAGTAGGAAGAAGGTGTACCAAAGGGAGTACCATCGGCAGGACTTCTGTGAGCCCGAACCAAAGTTTTTTTTGAAGGTTTTGAGACTCTTTCCTGTTAATTTAATGAATATTAAACTAGGTGTCATCTCTTTTTCATGATGGTCTAACAATGCTTTAAGGAACTGTAATTGCACCTCTTGAACGGTGATTGCAGTAACATTAACTTATCACCAATGTCTATCTCTTTCTGCATCTTTCACAGAACAAAGTGAGGCAGAATTTCTCTTTTGTCTTTCTGTTCCTGTTTTGTAAAAAGGGAAAATTATTCTGTTTTGTTAAAATTTGTGGTGTTGTGCTTGCTACAAGAGCACAAAGAGCAAGGGATCATGATTCATCCCAGAGATCTAATAAAGAGCTGACAGAATTAACAAAATTTTTGACAATATATGACCTTCGCATATGGAAGGCCTTACTGAGAGGGAGGCATGGCCTAGTAGTATCTTATAACTCAGATTACTAATTTTGGTTGCTTTGATGTTTTGCTAGGAAACAGATCCCCAAATATTAGTAAAATGATATTCCTGTCTGGTCTCAGCGTCTTGGTGTGCCTCCAGATATCAAACCTGTAAGTTTCAATTACAGATTTGTCCCCAAAATAAAGTAGAATTAATCTTTTACAAGTTGTCTAATGAGGGGCTTTCCACAAAAAGGTTACGAATAGTCTTCTAAACCCTCAAAAAGATAGGGGCATTGTTCTTTTCTAGAGTAATTACCAATCATGGGATTAATGAACTTGGAATTTGACGATATTTTGTTAACGTGAGTGCTTATAATATATGTCAATTGACATAGGATTATTATTGACAGTTGGACCTGTAATTTAGCATATCACTTTCTTTTTCTTATTATAAAAATGCTTTACACCAGGAGGAGATTATTTGTCATACTCAATGTGTCAAAATATTCAGAAAGTTGCCCAGAACATGAGTTAACCAAACACCATCCAACATTAGTTTTAATGTAAATGACATAAGTTGCTTTATAAATTGCACAGTGGTTGTTGTTTCCCATATCTCTACTGCTTTATCCCAAGGAGCATGTCAGCATGAAGATTGTGTTTTTATGATGCAGTAGGTAAGCTATACAGAGATATTCAAAAGCTGTGCTTTTGAAAAGGATCAGACTTTGGGCTGCGAATCGTTCCTATCCCATGATTGGCATGAACCTACCTTCAAACCCACTGAAATTAAAGGAAAAACTTCTGCTGGCTTTAGTGGCCATTGAATCCATATAGCTTTCTCAAATTAGCTCAAAGCCCTACTTTTTTCTGAAATCCATGGCAAAACTCCTAAATTCTTCATTATGGGTGTTGTTTTAGACAATGTTTTTGACCGTTTTTTCAGCTTGTGTATAGATACAAATTCAAGAGTGAGAAGTTCATGCAGCCATCAACATCTCACAGCGTGTGCTGTTCTGCTTAAACAGTCGGTGTTGCAATACATTGTAGTCTTTTGTTATTTTTACAAGTGCAGCGATGTCAGCAATTTTTTAGTCTCAGATGGGTGTTTGCATTGTTATGCTTTAAATAAACATTTAGTCTTTCTTAATATAATACATGACAAAAATAGTGTTTAAAATATCAATCAGTTTTTGCATTGTCATTGTGGCAAAGTATTTTAAAGATACCTGCAAGTAGTCTATGAAAATAGGTATTTCAGAGGAAGCATAATTCTCTTTGATGAACTGCTTATTTTAAAGCAAAGACATTATCTGTATTGCAACCTTGTATGCATAATTTCTAGCAATCTCAGTGTCTGAATTCTTCTCCATTACATATTCCACCAGTTAATTTATGAAGTGTGAGGAATAAAGCTGGTTAAAAATAAATTTACTTTGGTGATACTTAATCTTTTTCTGCAATACGTGCTCTAATTAACATATTAATCTGTAACAAATGCTAAAAGTTTCTTCCTAATCGCTTTGCCATACGTCTCATTTGACATTTCAGTTATATTTCACTGGTTTTCCCTATGAGCATAAAGCAATTAAAAAAATTCAATGAAATCAGACATATTCATACTAAGATTCTGATTTTTGTATAAGATTAATTTGATTTTTGTGAAAAGACTCTGTAGTTGGGAAGAATGTGACTTGCATGAACAAAAAAACCATTTACTAAATGCCAAGAGTAGGGAATAGAATAAGAACTTGAAAATGATCATGTAACATTTTAGATAGACTCCAAGCTATCTCAGTATAAGTTAAGTGAAAAGCATTACAGAGGCACATTAAGTTGCATCTTTATGGGGAATAAAAGGCTTACGAATCACAAAACCTGCTATACTCTGGAAATTAATGTATAAATATGTTGGCATCATACCATGCTGTGGGTCAAATTCCTCTCTCAGCACAACAGCCCTCCTCAGTTTAACTTTGGGAATAGTTTGAACAACTTTAATTATTAAATTACGACAGTACTGATCTTAATCAGATCTTAGAAGCAAGGTGATTACAAAAATGCCTCCTTTAGTCTCAACGGTGGTGTGTTGTATCAGCTCTTCTCTCTAATGGTTGAGAGCATTTTCATAGACAAATTATTATAGTTATTGTTTTTATTGGAGTAGCAACATAATGCGCCAGTCATGTACGGTGTTCCACAGTGCTATTTGTAGTAACATAGGATCATGAGATGGGCCCTGCCTCAAGTAGTTTATAATCTACTGTAAAACAACACTTGGAAGCCTTATGGTAGAACACTGAGGTGGTCCTTATGGCATAACATTCAACACGATAAACCTAACTAAGCAAGCTAATTAATCTATTTAATTTTGAATCAACTCCCCCAAAGCTTCTATGATAGATGTTCTAATTATTGCAGAAAGGAAAACTCTTTTTCCTGGGATTACAGGAGAAGTGTTTCATTAAATAGGAGCAATTGAGGGCTAAGGTGCCAAATTCCTCATTATTGCTCCGGCAGGAAAATAAGTCCAAAACTCCAGAGTCTCAAAATTACTTTCATCTGTGATCAAATCCTGGCAGCCAGCACTTAGGTTTTCATCAATAAATGACCCATAAGTAAAAGTTGTGATCCTGGGCTGGAGGACTACAGATACGTAGGAAAAGAGCATGTTTCCAGATCCTGTCAGAGCATTGACCCGAGAAGTGAAAATTACAGCAGAATATGAATTTGTTCTGTTTGTGTCCCCCTCTGTCACCCTTTCCTGAATTTATCCTGCCTACTCAACTTCTCCTCTTGTTGTATTTGTGTGTTTGAATTTTCCTTCCAAAATTGAGCCATTTGCATTTGTCTTTGTAACAAATTTGATAAACTTTGGAGTATGTCTCTATTTTATAGCAGAAGCTCACTCATAAGCACTTTGGAAAAAAGGTTTATTAGTTACCTGTGTAACTTTGCATCATTTTTACAGTTTATGCCCAGACAAGCCCTCTATGGCCCACTTAACATATGACTGCTCTTCGAGTAGGTTTATTCAGCTAATGTCCTCCCTCCTTTACAGTAACTGAATGCTGGATGGGAAAATGCATGTGGGCTGTTCATGGCCCACCAGAAGAGTTCAGTGCTCTATGTCTTCCCCTAAAGCACTCTTCTCTGAGGAGCTCTACTTGCAGGCACCTGGTGAAGACTAGCCTGGTGAAGGCAGCACCCGGATGCCAGACAGTGGCATGTCTGGGTGCACATCAAGCAATATCTGCAGCATAAACCCTTCAACAACAGCTTCAATAGTCTGTGCTGCTGTGTAGGAATTGCTGATCGGAAGCTTTACTAAATTTAAGATGTATGATATCTACTGCTCTATCCATTAGGCAAGTTACCTTGCGAGAGATGGAAACCAGACAAATGTCATGTAATAGGTTATTGAAAAATGTCAGCCATTTCTTATCACTTATTTATTCCCCAGGCACTGACAAATTAATTCTGAAGAATTTGTTTTAGTATTTTTCTGGGCACTGAAGTTGAACTAGCTTGTCTCCAGTTGTCTGTATATTCCTTTTCACCTCTTTGTGAGGTGAGGTATATTTGCCTTTCTTCTAGGGCCACCACTCTTTGATAGCAAGTCTGCTTGTGGGAACTGAGTTAATCATCTCATTTTGGCTTAGAGTTCCTGCTGTGGCATGACTGGCATTTGATTCAGCACTTCTCTGATATTAGCATTTGAGAGCATACAGAAGAAACTGCTTGCTCTATTTTCCTGGTTAGTATTCAAGGAATGACTGGAGCAGAACAGAGAGAGATGTTCAGGCTTAGCAGGATAATAATTAAAAGAGAACAAAGAAACTAAGAACAAAGGTGAAAAATAAAAGGGATGAGTGAGGGGAAAAAAATAGATCTAAAGTGTTGAAGAGTAATAAGAAGTGGATCTCTTGATTTAAATCATCGATAATGTTTTTAGGTAATTTTTAGGTTAAAGTCTTACTGTCCCTCCCCCTTTTTTTGTCTTAGACAGAAAAAGGATGTTTTACTGCATGAAGTTGCTAAAAAATACTAACACTGGGATTTCCTTCTGCCAGGACATCAAGGTATGTTGCATATGCCTGTATATATGTGTATTTTATAAATAAATAAATATGTATATATACACTCACCAAAACTGATAGTTGTTTATGATCATGCTAAGCCTCCAACCTATGTAGAAATAGATTTTACTTGGGATATTGGCTGTAGCTCACGGCAGTGACTGCATATGAGATCCCAGTGTTCCTGAATTGTGGTTTAGTTGCTGAAAGAAAAATTCATTACAGCTTAGCACTGGACAGCTGGTACAACCCTGCTTTGGCAGTACGTTGTTACAAAGCTCCTCTAATATTCTGGTTGGAAGATGGCTGCCAATGTACTTGGCATCAGACCAGAGACCAGAAAAAGCTGGGGTTGTAAGTCCTCATCTCTTATGTAATATAACACTCTGTGATAAGTGATTTGGTGCTCTGTGCTTCAGAGGGAAAAAAGTATCCTGTAACTTGTGTATTTGTAGCCCAAATACATTCTAGTGAATTCACCACTGAAATTCTGATTTGTTCTTATACTAAGAACACTAAACTGCTGATTTGGATGGGTTTTGTTTTGATTTTTCTTTGTTTAATGTCGCATTTTCTAGACAAGGAGAAGTAAATAGCCGCTTTCTGTTTTCCAACATGTTTCATGTAGGTGCAGTAGACAGACTCATTCTTCTAAAACATAGTTGTTTGGGTTTTTTTAAATAGTTGTTAAGAATTTGAAGACTGTTGCTATTCTTTTTTTCTCTTAGAGTACACTGCATTTATCAGTTGAAGGCTGCTTGTTCACTATGGTTTAGAGGGAACATGCAGTATATCTTCAAAAATCCCTATTTTAAAAAAAAGGGGTAACCCTTAAAGGCATTTTGGAAGAGGAGAGTAATGTATATAAATTACCCATTTATTCCCTCATCTATGGCCTCCTATTGGTTTTTGTTTGAATACAGAAGGGGTTAATTTAGTTATGCCAAGTGTTTCTGTTCTACTTAATGAGATCACATACGGTTTTACTGTAAGCAGTGTAGAGGACCATCTAAGAGCACCCTCACAGATTTACTTTTGAGATATGCATCATACATTTTGTAACAAGAGATGCTCGAACAGCTTTGGAGACTCACGTTGCCTGGCCTCTGTGCTCGCATTTACGTGATGCTTCTGGCTTATTTGCAGAGACATTTTTATCATGCTAATAACATGCTCTTTTGTGGTTGGCAGGGAGGAACCCTACTGAAAGATCAGGAGTGGTTATGGTGAGATTTTAGGAAAGGTGGCTGATGTGAGATGGGCACAGGAAGGAAAGGTGTCGTGCCAAAAGCACGTATGTTTAGGAGTAAGTTATCTGGTGGATGGAGTAGGGCACCAGGCAGAGTTGAATGCAGGTCACAAGTCACAGAAACAAAGCCTCAAACAGAAGCTTCCCGTTGGGGATTTGTGCGAGAGTTTGCAAGAAGGACTGTTTCTTTCTAGGTAGAGCAGGGCTTCAAGGTAAAAAATGCAAAGGTGGAAGTGTGTCACCCAGCCAAACAAAAGGGAGAGGCTGGAGGTGCTGCTGGGCTGAATCAGAGGGAAATGATGCCTTGTCCAAACTGTGCTCTGCCCGCATGGCCATGCAGTGAGGGGCCCTTCCGCAGTGGTGGGGTCCCGCTGTCCAGGGCAGTGTTTGTGGCTGAAGCAGCGTGTTTGCTTGGGTTCCCTCTGCTTCTTGAGGTGCCAGAAAGAGGAACTGTATTCCACTCAACTTTCCTGAACCATCTGCATTTCTGCGTACTCCTGTCACACATCTTTTGCCGCTAAACTGAAAGGCCCTACCTTATTTACCCGCTGTCAGTCCAGAAGATGATCCATGCCTCTGTACTAGGTGCCCTTCTTTGTACATGTCTAATTCTGCTAAGTCCCTCTGGTGAAAAACAAGGCAGGGAACCAACTTGCAAATCAAAAAGGAGAAGATAAAGGATTGATGACAAAATGTCACCCTATGGGCACAGATATGAATTATGAGATTATGGCCGTAAAGACAAAAATACCTGAAGGAATGAGGTCTGGTTATTGAATAATACGGTAGTGCCGAAGTTTTTCATGTAGCTGGAGCAACTTGTACCCTTGGGGGAAGTGCTATAGTGTCTCCTGGGTGGAGACAGAAAACAGATAAAAATTCTAATGTGATCTGGTTCACCAAAAAAAAAAAAAAAAAGTCGCACATAACACAGAAATACAGTGAAAACTGGGTGTCATTGAAGTTAAGGAGAGGAGGAATATCATTATGTAACTCCTGGGAGGGGAAAAAACAAAAACCCATTATCCTATTGGACGTGTTCAGCAACTGCTAAAAATATATGCCAGATGATCAGAGATGAGTATATTATAGTATTGCATATGCTTTCAGATGCTGGTTATAGACTAGGGAATTCATGAAAAGGCTGCTTTATTATCAACAAAAAGAAGCTATAATAAAAAAGGCCAGAGAACTGAGTGGATAAGCTTTTAAGGAAATTAGGTGCAAATTTATCAGCCTATCTGTGTAATGAGTTTGGAATGAAGAGAGAATAAAATGAAGTAACTGAAATCTGGAGCAGAGGGAGGGTTTGTCAACATCAAGACGTGGTCTGCCCTTTTCCATGCTTATGCTCTGCACAGTACCTGTGTCACTAGGCAACATTATCATGGGGCTTCAGGCAAGTTAATTCTCCTCACCCTCTTAATTCTCATCTCAAAGACGTTGCAGAAAGCCTTCAGGCTGTTTGTGAGAATATTTTTATTTCATTAGGAACTTGAACCAGGGGTGGCAGGGTTCTCTAAAGTGGTGAATCTTGATATGAGGGATGAGGATGCTCCACAGGGATTGCTAAAAGGCAACTCTGAAGTGGAATCAGCAGTTTAAAAAAAGCACCCATCTATCTAACTATACCAAACTGAAGGATGCTGGACAAATGAAAAGCCAACATGTCACTGTAAAAATCAGTTCTGAAGGCAGAGGAGGATTAAATGAACAAAATAATTTTGCAGGTGATAGGGTGTTCATGTGTGGTCTTTGAAGGATATATTTTAACACTGAGTAATATAAACATAGTTCTATGTTACCTCTTTGGTGTATCTGGAAAGCATACATGTGGAACTCAAAAATTTGTCATATATATATTTATATTGAAGTAGGCTACAGATTTGTAGGTTACTTAATGTAATAGAAGGCAGCGAAAACATAGCAAGTGCAGCATTTTATAAGAGAGAATTACATCAACAAAGAATATAGTTACTAGTAGAAAATAGGAAGTGTGTGGCATTTATAGATGAAGACAGGTAAGTATACAAAGCAATTTGAAAAAATGTGAGCAGTGTAGTATCTAATATATTTTTCTTAAAGCAAGCTCTTAAATGTGAAAAAACTGATGCCTTTGGGGCAAATTCATATATAACATAAATTGCTATACCTCCTGTGTTTCAGAAAAACTATGACATCCTGTATCAGCTAAAGAATCTGTCTAAATTGTACTGAAAATAGTGTCTGAAAAGAATAAGACAACCTCGTATTCAAACGCACCCAAATCAAAGAACTGTTATGATCTAACATTTAGAAATTTGAACTGGCTGACAAAGTATAGCTCATTAAAACAGTGATTAAAAACCTGTTTCATAGATACTGTTGCAGGATCTGAAACTGCTACGATTTCTTAACTTTGCACAATATTTTATTTTATCACTTTAAGCAAACACTTTTATGAATTTGCATTAAAAATGAAAAACCCCATTTAATTACCCATTTCCCCCCCCCAAAAAAGAAATTATAATCAATGTTATCACTGACTGAAAAAATACACATATACTCATGCATAAGCCTCAGTGTCAGTGTACTATATCCTGCAATGTTAAAAATCTGTAAAAAGTTTCTGGCAGCATTGCAAAACTATCAAAGATGCTGCCATTTTCACTAAACATTCAGTGTTCAAGGAAAAGCCGTTTATCATAGAAAACACATTGTATAACAAAGTTACAATTTCTAATTAATACAGGAGATTTTCACTGTGCATTGAATCCCAAATTTGGAATTATCAGAGAGAAAGCTAATTAAGGATAAAGCTGCTGGAGATAAGTAACTCTTCAGCCATCTTCTGGGTGACATATGAAAGCGTCTAAACATTACTGTGAGCAATTAATCTTCTATAACTCACACAATATGCAGATTAAGAACAGATCTAGTGCTGAGCTACACAACACATGCTGAAGTTTTGAATCTGTACACATAGTCAGCATCACACTTCAACTTTTGCCTTAGTGGGCCTTCCATAAAAGGTTAGTTCTGGAGACAAGAAAAATAATATATGCTGTTAAATTGTTTATTAGCACAAGAACTTCACAGAGTGGAAGAAATGATTGTTTATTGAAACAAGACCTTCAAGGGACTCTTTAATTATAAAACAGCTTGATATTTTAAAGAAAATGACACAGACAACAGAAAGAACAATTTACTGTGGGTAGCAGGTTGAGTATAGCTTGGAGCCTATTAATCAGTCATGCATAACAAGTATCCTATAAAGAAATTGGAATAAATATACAGAAAATACTGCATCTGCAAGAAGATTCAAAGAAATATTGCTAGGTTTAAAAACAACTTAACAGTTGCATCATATTACATTAAAAGGAGCAAAAGCAATATCTATCTGACAAAAATAGATTAATATAATGAAGACATCAGTTCTCCAGCTTTGGAACCCTCTGATAGCAAAATAATTGCAAGTTCTGAATAAATTGGAGCATGTTAGCTTCACACTGTCACCAGCTGCAGGCATCGGTACTGAGAGACCAGGCAAAGCTTTGAAGCAGATGGGTTTTTTGCTGGGCATCTCCAGTTTCAAAGCTAGAGAGATAGGAACAGAGAATTTTGTCTTGAAGTTTTCTAGAAAGTAAACACAGACCATAGCTGTTATCTTTTAAAAAACATACATCTGTAAGTATGCATAAATGCTTAATAATGGAAAGAGGATGTTTTCCCATCAAAACTGTGCACAGTGATGTAATAGAAAGAAACATGGAGGGGGACAGAGTTTTCCATGTGTGAGCTATTGGTGTGGATTATCTAAATTGCTGTTAGTGCAGGGCCGAACAAGGTTATTCAGTGGGCTGTGACAAACTCTGGGGTCAGGCCTGCAAGAAGTATGAGGGAACCCTTTGCTACTTTTGGGAGACAGCAGAGGAGCTTTCCTTTACCCCAAAGCACTATTCTGAAAAATCAAAGTTTTTGAAAAGCATTATCTGACTGATAATCTTGCTCAAACACAAGACATTGGGCTACTCTCTGATAAAATGGCAGTAAAATTTAGTGGTGTGGGGGTTTTTTTGGTTTTTTGTTTGTATTTTTTTTTGTTTTGTTTGGTTTCTTTTTTAGATGAAGGAGATAAACAGAACAGTGGGGAGCTATGATGACAGGCATATTACTGAACAGATGAGATTAGGTGAGGCAACTGGCATGAATCCTCTCAAGATATTCAAGGAATTCGAGAGCTACAAATATTTCAGATGTTTTTCAATCTAGTTTTACAACCTTGATGTTGATTTGTTTCATCCCTGGAATTGTAGGTTAGTTACGATCATTTTGGTACCTGGTATGTAATTGTGTCTAGTTTGGCTACGCTAACGCTTAGGTTTTCCTGCCCTTCTATCTTCCCACTGGCCGAGTGGCAGGGCAGTCGTTATTTACAGCAGCGGAACTGGGATCTGGTTCACTTGTGGTTCTCAGCTAAGCAGATAATACTGTGATTAGTATCATGAAGCATATAGCATTTAGTTGCTAACATTAACACAAGAGGTTAGATAGTACATTGAAGTCTCTCCACAAAGTATATAGACAATGCTAAAGAGATTTCCCAAAATGGGTGTAGAGAGCAATGATCTAACATTTTGCAGTTGGTGGGATGTATTCTTCTGGAAATAACTTAGCTACAGCAATCAACAAGCTGGGCAGCTAGTCTAATATAGTAAACAGTAGGAAACTGGCCACTTCAAAGGGCAGTTTGTCCTATCCTAAAATAAATTAGATGAAGTGACTCACACTGATTGCAAAGGAATGACAGATAATTGGCTTAGATTCAATTCTTGGTTTTTAGTTGTCTGAAGTTAAGCTGGGCTGAATGCCTCTCCGATACTTTTCTGAAAGGGAACAGAGGCATAGAAAAGCTTCTAGCAGCTCTCCGTTGATTATCCACATTTGCTGGAAAACAGTGCTAATGTGTTGAGCAAGTTGTGAGATTCTGTGGCTTAAGTGTTGAAGTGCTGGCAGGTAAATGCTGAAAATACCATTTCTGCCTGCAATTACACATCCTTCAATAAATCAAAATGGACTAACGCACGCATTAACATGTTACTATCCCCCGCAGTTACATACTTTACACGTGTATAGCAAGTTGTGTGGCTAAACATAGAAATAAGTAAATATTTCTTCTTGGTCCCTCCAGATACGATGGTTGGTCCTTTTCCAAGGCCTTACAAAATTTTGGAGGTAGAGACCAGACTGCTTGCAGTGGTGGTTACCCTCTGTCAGGCTAGAATTTTAGCGACTCTGTTTGCAGCATCTCCAAATTAGGTGCATTTTACCTCATTAATCACTGCTAGGAAATACCACATTTTATTCACCCTGAACCCAGAGTCTGATCCCCATCATTAACCACCATCTGCTACCTTGTGATAAAGTTATCCTCAGGCTTCCTCTATCTGAGTCAGGTAAGAATGCCAAAATGGCATCATTAAAATTGGAAAGACTGTTTTGTCATTAGCATGCCTAGAATAAGAGACTGTACGTAAAATTAGGTGCGTTAGGCTGTTTGCAATCTGCAGGTTGGTTTTGCTAGTCTGTAGTGACAGACAGCCCTGACTTTTGGTGTTTTGCAGACCTGTTGCTGAGGCCAAGTCCATGTGCAGGACTGCCAGGGAGGGTGACGCCAGGCCTTGTAGCCTGAGCTCTAGGCAGACAAAATGAACCAAAGAGGCCTGGTAGCACTGTGCTGTGTATCCTTTTAGCCTAGTATATAGAGTGGCATCACTGGTAGTGACAGATCATCTGCCACACTGCTTCATTTTAGCCCAAGGAATTTTCTTGACTCTTCTTGCTTGCCTTATCTGCAGAGCAGTTGGGAAGCTAAAGTCTAGTAGCAAAAATAAAAGGTTACATGGTTATTGCTTAATGATGGGTCTTGTTCACTAACCTTCATCCTTGCAGTTATTTGGACTTGTTTCATTGCATTTTGTGATCTAATGCCTACCTACAGCATATCTGGTAATGTTGAGTGATAGATACATGGCAAAGGCCTATCAAAGAGCCTCCAGTAAGCAAAAAATTGTAGTGTAACATGAAACTGATGATCCTCAGGAGAGAAAATATTGACAGGCAACAAAATCAAAATCACCATAAGCCAACCCCAAAACAGCACCGTTGACACTGATCTCTTGGCAGGAACTTGGGGTGCTTACACCACACCTAAACCCCAAACTCTTCCCCGAGGCATGCATGGCTAGCAGCACCAGAAAACCATAGATGGTGACCCTGGAGCGGGGAGAAAACCTCGGATAACAGGGACAGATGTTAGTTAGCATACTCTTATATATTACAGTTTTAATTTCATTATTAATTCTTTCTCCTTTAATCAAACAACTTACGTTGTTGTGCAAGTGACATTTTAACCGGGCTAGTAAGTCTTCTGCTTGATTTTAATTGTGGCAATAAAATCCTGCACCCTCGTGTGATGTGGTTTTCCTTTTTGCAAGTTTTTGAATATAACAACTAGAAGGGCCTTCCTGAGTCCTCCTTTAATGTCTCCTGCTACTGCAAACATGTTCCATGTCTTTATAATCAGTTTGCACAATCTAACCTAGAAGTAATTGGGTGAGGCTTTTCTGAACACTTCAGTAGAGGTGTGTTTTTTTGGTGTTGTGTGGATTTGGGTGGGGTTTTTTTCCTAAAATGTTTATTTGTAACTGTGAGTTGCCTCCTGATAGGAGTGAGATAGATTTTTGCCCCTGAAAGGCCTGAGTATTTCCGCTGAGCATCTGAGGTGTCTCCTCAATTGTCTGAAGTTAGACACCAACATATGTGGCAGGATCGGGATGCTGGGCAGGGTAAGCGAACACGTGTAGTGAGTCTAGCCAGTGCTTTGAGGGTTTAGCATCGATGCTCTCCTGCAGCTATACTTCCTGAGAGTTAATGAAGATGAGATCTCATCTAGATATATAGCTCCAATACACTGAAACTTCCTTAATAAATTTTAGGATAGACTTTAGTGCAGAATTACAGTGTAGGTCTCCAGCCATTAAAAAATGAATTATCGTTACTGATGTAACTCAGCAGCAGAGCACCCTGACAGCAATGGCCTGAGCTAATTCCCCCAAAGATTAGTCTCTGTTCCTGGAAGATAAATGCTCTAGCCTTGTTTCCTTATGTTGGATTTTTATAAAGTACCTTGTGTAGCAGCACTGCACCATTTTCATTTGCATGTACCCTACAGGACTGTATCGACAATATCAGAGAGGGTATATCAACCCTAATTTGGGAAGACTTGGTGAAGGTTATCTCTACCTGAAGCAAATATACTACTAGGCTGAATATAAAGCTATTAGAATAATTTTGAATGAATAATGTATTAAACAATTTTACTTCCCCTCCTCCTCCCTCTGTATATGAATTGTTTGAGGGTTTTTTTTAAGAAAAAAAGGAACTATTTAATAATGAAACTACAATAATGTTGAATACATAAGATAGTTACAGGTGACAGATCCAGAGACAGACTTTAGTCTGGTTAGATACTTTAAATACTCAAACTACTAGCTACTATTCTTTTTTAAATTTTAATTTGCAGGTCATTTATGAATGAGCTGTTACAGGCATCTGGCACTCCATTTTCAAGATATTTTGACTGGATGATCAATGACCTGTTGTCATTTTTCCTCCCCAAAATGGCTAAAGGTGATTCATAGGATCTCATGTTTTGTACCGTTTACTTTTTATCTTGCAGATGAAATTTAGGTTATACCAACAAACTGAAGTGTCCATTGTTCTGATAGCCATTTCTTTCTTATTATTTGTACTTTTAAAGCTGACAGACACAAACCACAAAATGGGCAAGAGGTGAATTTTTTTCAGAATATGACCATTTGCTTATGATGATCTTTATAACACTCAGCTACCTGTTTACAAGAAGATGAATATAAGAGGCTCAAAGCGAAAAGTGTCTATGCAGGATATTTGTTAAAGTCCTGAAGAATGCACTATGTTTGCAGAAATTCAATGATATGTAGGAGTAGTCTGTAACATTCCTGTTCTTATGGTATGTCTTGCCTTTATCTTTTCATTATGCTATTTGACCATCAATAATGATGTGGTCACCTCAGGCTTTGATGTCTTGGTGGGTGACAGCTGTGGACTGACTGTTCAGCCAGATCTCTTTCACGCTCATGATCTGGATGGCATTGAACCTGCAAGGCAACACATTTCCTTTGCAGAGTTCAGTTCTCTGGAAATAGTTTAGATTCTCTGATTTTCTTTTTGAGGAAAAAATTATTAAAAAAAATGAGAGAGAGAAAAGAACTTAATCTGTAAAAAGGGAGAAGCTTATCTCTGCTCATGATTTTATCAGCCTTGTTCAGATGTAACAAGCTCATTGATAGCAAGTTGCTGTAATTTTCTTGAGGAAAAACAGGAGGGTAACTGCCTTTGAAGAGCTAGGTAAATGTATTTTTATGATCTCTTCCTATTCTAGTAGTCTCACCTTTGTTTCATGAGTGGCAGTTTCACAGCAGTCTTTCCTCTTTTATGTTGTTCTTTTTTTTTTTCTTTTTAAAAAAAAACAAATTTAAAATTGCTAATTGTACCTATCCTTGGATGTGTTTATTTCATAAAGATGAGATAGATTCAATTAACATAATATGCAGACAAAGCTCACAATGTTTGAGCCCCACACACACAGGGGATGCATGTTAAAATTTCTGGCATTTTTTTAATAAATAGAAAGCCAAATCATTTGTGCGGGGCTCATATCAAAAGAGAAGCATTTAATGCACAATTTAGTTGAACATTTGTTCTTAACTTGACTCGGGGACATTTGAATTGAAAATTCTTACCATATTTGGCAGGAAGTCCCACTGATTTCACGGATGAAACCAGTTGCCTGTATCCAGAACTAGATGGTTTAGGGAAGATGATCTCATATTATACAATCTTCCAAGCTCTCGGGGCAATTAGAAATGCAAGCCTGTTGGCAATTGTAAAATTTGACAGGACTTGAAACCTCTGATCTCTTTGGATAAGGCAGCAGCATTTATAAATTTTCCTCATTCCTTTTACTATAGCTGTGATGTTGAATTGCATCAGATAGCCTCTTTGCTGAAAAGACCTCATAAGACTATGGAGCTAATGCATAACAGCAATTGTACAGATTAGAGGTTCCAAAATTTCACTCCATGGACCATTGGTGAACTGTCAAGTGCCACCTGGCTGCAAGATGGCGATTCACTCCCTGTCTTTACAGCTCTTAATATTTCACCAAAAGGCAGCTAAAACCATTATATGTTATCCTAATAGCTCCAGAGAAAAATAAAATGGCAAACATCTAAACTGCTAATACCAAGCTTGTTCTCTCCTCCTCATTCTCTCTTTTGTTGTGGTCACATACTCTCAGTTGTGTTGAATTTGGAGGCTTGGCTGCACTTGACCACAACGAAGTCATCTTTGCATAGCTGCATATTTTTCTTGTAAAATTGAAAGTGGGGAATTCTGCCTTGGATGGAACTGGATTCTCTGTAGAGTTCAGCACTGTTGAGATTAATACCAAAGAACCTGGTTTAGTTCTGGTGTCTTTATTGTTTTTTTAGGAAACAATTATTAATAAATATTAGTAAAATACAAATTTTTAACCATAAGATAAATAATCTACATAAGGAAGCTCTAGATTCCCTGCCTTTTTGAACTGTTCAAGGAAAGACTGAATTTCCTTTTTTTGTGGATGGTTGACATTAGTTTTTTGAGTCAATACAGGAGTGATATTACAGGGGTTTTCTTATAAAAAGATCTGACAAGATGAATTTATATTCAAAACATGAAGTACGTGAAAATGTACTTTACTTTTCCTCTGCTTAAAAAAAAAAAAATTCCCAGTTAATATCCAACATCACCATAATATATTTATACAGTTGATTGGCCTACTTTAGAGCGTTTTGTATGAGGCTGAAATGGAAGTGATATAGAGACATAACTATCTGCTTTTAACCACTTGGATATTGTTCCTTGTTTAACCACTTAGATATTATCTTTTGTTTATTCTTTTTAAAACTCACTTACCAAGGCTGGCGCTTGTGATGTCTGTTAAGGGTTAAGCTTATCAGGGGCTGGTATTTGTCAAGAACTGACTTGCTAAACAATAAACGAAGAAAGTGATAACAGGAACTGCGATGTTAGTCTTGCCACAGACCAGCTAGAACTTGTTAAAAACTGCTGAAATCAACAAGTAAGAAGAGAGCATGCGCAAATGACTAAAGTTCATCTAAAGGACAGAAGAGGGAGATAAGACCCCTGAAGAAGTAAACGATCACTAGAGATAGATCTGAGCCTGCACATTGGTAACATAAACGGCTGACACAAGCCTTTTGAACTACTCTGCCTCACTTATGCATATCACAGAATCGGTAGGTTGGAAAGGACCTTCAAGATCATCAA
>NW_010511160.1:0-40940 GCF_000687285.1 Phaethon lepturus | reverse complement strand
TCTTGTAAATTGTACAGAAGTACTGACTACATCGGCCAAATGACAGTAACTTTCTCCCCATTAAATATATGTAGCGTTACACAGAGAAATTATCTTGTAAATTGTACAGAAGTACTGACTACACCGGCCAAATGACAATAACTTTCTCCCCATTAAATATATGTAGTGTTACACAGAGAAATGAATGGCACAAGTATGAAATTAACATTTGCAAAGTTTTGCTTTTACCCAGAAACAGTGGGCGAAATAAGCACTTAAAATACATAATGATTACTTTACTCTTTTAGTGCAGCTGAGAAAAGTGGCATGTACAGCTACAGCAGTTGTGGGTTATGGCTTGTAAAAATATTATGGAATGAACACAGTCATTTGATTACTTTTACTGCTTGTTGTTGCATTATGTAAGTTTCATATAGGTGAATTTCATGTATGTAAAATTCATATAAAATTTCCATTACACATGTTAAACTTAAGAAAACATTGTCCCGTTCAAGATAATTATTATTTTTTTTCTTTACGTATGAAGTCTATTTTAACTGCTTTGAAATTAATTAATTTAGAAGGCATACGCTATTTCTTGTACCAATGTATGAAATACAATACTGGTTCTAATGCTCAACTAACAATGCTTTGTGTATGAAAAATTACTGGCTTAACTGATCTTCAGTTAGCCCTTAGGTAACTTTCCATCCTTTCCTGTAATTTTCTCACCTTCTGTGATATGTAGACCAATACCTGCTCTGAGCTGAGTTGAAGATTAGCCAACAGATGCCTTAAAAAGCAAATATATATATATTTTATTCTTGCCACCTTCTGTATACGGTCATTCAAAAGATTCTGGTAAAACAGAGAGGGCTTATACATTTTTCTGTCAATTTTGCACTTCTTACACCATGAAGTTCATACATCTAGTATACTAGTGCACTAGTAGAGCTAGAATAGTTACAGAAAACACGCCAGTGAGGGACTGAGTTTAATGGAGGGCATGGATCAACTCATAATGTCTGTAGAAGACATCTCGCACTGGCTTTGGCTCCTGTTTAGCAAAACATGCAATCAGATGCTTTTATATACAGCTTGGAAACAAATCCACTGGAATCTTTAGAGTTCATCACATGTCTTATCTCTTTGTTATACAGGGGTGAAGGTCAGCAGCCCGGTTCCCAAACACATGTTGTGCAGGTGTTTTGGACAGTCAGAAGCAATAACTTCACCTCTTCCAAAGTGTAGTCTTGGAATCTCATGTGTCTTAACCACAGTGGTGGTGCACTGAGAACCTTGTTAAGTCTTTAACTAAGTTGTGTTATTAAGCTTGGTTAGAAAATTATATAACTTGTGATTTACCTTAATAGTGTTAATCACAAGTGATAAATCACATTAACCTGATTCTGGACTCGATTTCCCTGACTCTGTGTAAATAATTCCTCCCGATCCATGTGTAAATCATTCCAACCTAACTCTGGTTTCTCTTTGTACACTTTTCCCATGTTGAATAAGTAATAGAGTGGATCTTGCCATTGAATTCTGTTAAGTCACGCTTTTTACAAATTCATATTAAAATAATTTGTTTTCTAGTATCTTTGGTGGCGATTCTTAACCATCCTAAACCACTCATTCGTGACAACCACACTAGCTCAAGGGGCTGGCTTAGGCTGGCTGATCATTCAGATACCATGTAAATAATCCTCTGGAAGAGAAATTCCTTAATAATCCAAGAAGAATTCAATGGATTCTGTCTTTGATAAGACTACTTGCATGATCTAGTTTATTATGTAATACATGTTAATTCAGTTCTGAAACACTTGTAACAACTTAATTTTTCAAAGCATGTTCTACAGCTCAAATCACACAACAACGAACAAGTTTCTATTCCCTCTTTTGCTCTTATAAAACTCATAATACATGTGGAGGGAAGAATTTGTAAGCACGAAAGCAAATGCAGTCTCCTATTAGCAATAGTTATCTTGCAGAAAGATTTGTGAATGTGCTGGTTTTGAAAGTTTTTAACGAAGTCAGAAAGTGATAGCACCGGCTAGAGCCAGGCACGATGCAGGCAGGTGCTGAACAAGCTTCCCCAGCTCAGCCTCTGCCAATGCACGTCCCCCTGACCTGCAGCACTGCAGCTGTTCCTCTCCGTGCCAAGTTGTGTGGTGCTGGTTTGGGGATTTGGAAAAACACATTCTCTGCACAAATACATTTCAGGTCTCCAAAGGGCAGTGAATTAACCCACTGTATCACTTCCAACGTAATGAATTTTTAAATTCTTCTTTCTAAGCACAAAAGCCTCCTGTTTTTCTGCAGGGCACAGCCATGAGTGTCCTTTTCATTCTACGTCTAACTCACGGCTACATTTTGATCTTTGCAGTTTTGTTGGGATATACTGCTTGAAATGATAAGCATACTTTTCTTATAGAAAGAATAATTTTCTTTGAACCATATTTATTAAATTGACAAGGTGAGAGAGAAAATATTTTAATAATTCAGGGGCAGATTCTCTACCCTTTGAAGCAGTGATGAGCTCTCTGTGGTGTCAGTGATCTAAGTTAGTGCCAACAGTGGGGATGCTGGAAAGAGGTATTTGTCTTATCTAGACGTTAAAAGGGTGCTCATCTCATTAACTGGTTTGATATGTGATTTATAGTACTGCATATGAGTCCTGAACAACTATATTTTGAAAGAGATCTCAGGTTTTAAAATCTAGGTCACACTTTTCAGTCCTGATTCAACAGCAGCCTTGTAGAAGAGCTACAAGACTTCAGCTCATTGCTGGCAGTGATCTACAGGATCAAAGTTGTGAATTGGTTGATGGTAAAAGGGAGTTATGAATTAATGAACTACCAGAAAGTCGACTGATTCATTCATAAATATACATATACATGTTCTGTACCCTTTTCAAGGACAGGATTTTAATTTACTGTGTTTTTTGCCAGAACTGAAGTGGGTTCTCTGTGGGTGCGTGTCAGGTGGCCTGGGCTGTGCTCCCATGCAGTAACCAGTTACACCAAAGACAGATTGTGTTTCCATATTTAAATACATCGTGGATCACCCCACTGATGTAGATGATCTCCAGATCTGAAAATTTCTTTTTTTTCGTTCTGGGATAAAAGAAAGATACATTGCTTAACAGTGCAGTTTTTGCTTGCTGCAGTTTCTCACTTGCAGTTTTGAACACAATGGGTAACAACGAGACTTTGAACACCAGCTTTGTTGCCATTCACCCTGTCCCTTAGATAAGAGTTGTCAAAGAGTACTGGGAAAGTCGTATTTGTAAGGTTTTTGTTTATTTTCTTGAGGATCAGGTCAAGCTGGGTCAAAAATCCCACACCATTCTTCTCCTTTCTCTCCCTCAAAAGAAACCCCACTCTGCACAAACAATTTTGCCCTTTCCCTAGAAAGAAAAGATTGATTTTTTTTCTTGACCACTTATTTTCACTTTTTGAGTGAATATTCCATTTTATCATATTAAAAATCTATGGTTCCATTTTCTTCCTTTAAATGAAATGAAAATGCTAACATGTTAAGAAACAATAAACCTACTTCGAAAAGTGGAGAGGAAGAAGGAATGCCAGGATATTTATTTATTTATGTGTAGAGATAATGTTTTCCAGCTGTGGGACACAGGTCCCATGACAGGGTTAATGAGGGACATCCTAGTTATTCTCCGGAGTTCCTGGTTCTGTTAATATCTTTAGTCACTTGCTGTTTATTGTTGGGTATTCTTTTCAGAAGGAGACGTATACTCAATGATGTCTGATGCCTGCAACTGTCACTGAGGAAAGCAACAGCCTGTGTATTTTTTCTGCATGTAGTAACAAAGGAAAAAACTTTAAATGTTGAAACTAGGTAATATGTTTATAATCTCAAAACATGGAAATAGAAATGGTCAAAAAGAGGCAAATCCTCTGTTGTCATCGTCCGTGTCGTCCCCCTCCTTGCCTCGAGGAACATGGCTTTTAGCAACAAAAAAACCACCAAAAACCAAAACCCCAAACAGCATTATTCTTATATTCTAAAAATATCCAGTGGTGTTTTGATGAACATGAAACATGTTTGTTTCCATCTCGGAAAGGAAAGGAGCTGAATGATACATCAAAAATCTATGAATTGAGGTAGATCAATCCTTAAGAACATGCTGAATGACCCCAGGAAGGATTTTTGGAGGTGGAAGAAGTCAGACCTTTCACCTTTCCAAGGACATGTACAAATTTCAGGTTCGAAGTGTACCTCAGAGATGAGGATATTCCACTGCACTGGGCCCATAAAAAGAGGAAAACATTACCCTGAAAAGCTTGTGATCTGAGATATGTGAAAGACAGAGAGCGAGAGAAAAAACTAAAAGTGGCTTAATCGCTGGTGTCCAGAAAGTACGGATGACCTCCTTGTCCCCGTCAGTGCTTGGTCCTCTGAATGACTGTAGCCAGATTATCCATACGCTGGCTGATAACCATGGAGCAACTGTGCTCCCTGGGATGAGTCCCTCCAATCCAGCATCTTTTCTCGGTGGTGTTGCCTTGCAGTTGGCAGAACAGAGAAGCTGAACAGCTGTTGGATTCCTCCTTGTGCAGCTGCTCATATCTGGGTATTTAAGGGCTTGCTATCGTGTGACTTCAGAGGGCATGGAAGTCTTTGGAAGTGCCCCAAAGCTGGCATCCCATCCACAGCTGTGAAGAAGTTGGAAAAATCTAAGCAGGTAATTAAATCAGCAAGAACATTTATTTTCCCTGTTTTGAGTCTAATTCTACAAAGTGCTGAGTCCCTGAATATTGTGTCTGAGGCACATGCAATGAACCAAATTCAGTAGGTTCATTTACAATACTACTTTACGTCTAATGTGAGCATCACCTTAGTTACAAAACCTCCAGCCAAAAACAACCAAAGGAGGTTCTGTATACACAAAGTACTAAATAATATTTCAAATCATGTTAGCTTATCTAGCTTACATGAACAAATAGAAAAATAACATTATTTACCCTATCTATGTAAGATGAACTAGCCCTTCAGAGCGCGCTGTGCCATATGAAGATCTTGCTGCAGGCAGTAATATGGGTGCTTTAAATCCCCCTGCTTAAAGTAATGGGGAATTATTTTTAACTCCTTGCAAAATATTGAATCTCATTGTAATATCTTTTGGAAAACCAAATAAAATTGCCTTTGTCAACTAGTAAGTAAAAACCATATTTTTAATATCTACGTTGAATAGAATAGAATTTGGTAATAGATTCTCTTTGGTGACAGATACGTCTTAAAAGATAAGATATCTGAGAACCTCTTAGAAATTCAGAGAACTCTGAATGCTGAGCCCAATTCAGCGACAAAAACATCCATGAAAAGCTTTTGAAACAGTGTTGGCCAAAACCATAAAATAACTTCCTTTCATTTTAAAACTTGCAAGGTACTTTTAAAATTTTTCCTAATCCCCACTGAGGTTGAAATGGGTTTTTGCATTAGTTTCAATGAAATCAGAAACAGTCTAAAATGTGTTATTTACTGAAAATAAAATGACAGGTTGTAGTTTACATTACAAAGCAGATGTAGTTTGACAAATCTGAAACAGTTTTTTAGACAACCAAGGAAGGTTCATTGTCTCTATAGACTAGTGTAAATTGCTCCCTCAACATGCTTACCATGCCAGTTCAATGTCTGTAGGTCTATGAAATGTTATTAATAGTCACAGATGGAAGACTTCAGGAAATATAGACCTTCTTTCAGCATGTATCAATTTGAAGAATCGTTAAGAGGCTACACGGGGTACTGTCCGGCATAGCTCTTCCACACAGAGGTCAGTTACAAAAAAGTACGGCCATCTGAAAATGTGTAGACTTTAATGCTGTGAAAGAAGTCAGCAGGAAAGAACACAGCAGTGAAGCAGGACAGGCCTCACAACTGGACTTCATTGTCTCATTCATTCTCCTGGAAATCAATAATACTAGAAGAAATTCATCTCAACTTCAGCAGTCCAAATCTTGTGCAGCCAATGTAAGCGAGTGCTCTAGGTTCCTTCTCTTGTCAAACCAGGCAGGGAATGGTCACTGAGATAGCCAAAGATAAGCGAGATGAAACCTTTCCCTTTGGCAAGTGGATTCTGCAGACTGAAAATGCTGGAGCTGCATTCGTGAGACTATTTAACTATTCTCCTCCTAATTAGATCTAATGCTCACTAAAATCACTAGAAAAATTTCTACCAGTTGCAGTGAGTGCCTATGCCAGCCCCCGATTTCTGCACTCACGTGCAGTTGCCAGTAATAGATTTCTTATCTGTCACGGCAGGAGATTATCACTGTTACAGCTCTGTTCATGGTGAAGTGCAGCCTTGGACGCGTGACCCAGAAACACTCTTCATAAGATGACATCAGTTGCTTCTTTAGGCATTGCAGTAAGTGGACTAAAACCGTGATGTATACTCACACTTCTTTAAAAAATGGGATCAGCGAAGGTCTTACCAACGTATAGTTTTAAACCCTTGTATATGAAGAAATCAGCACAGTATACTGTTACACACTGAATAAAATCAGCCCCCCAAGACTTAATAAGCTGCTTCAACTTGTGCATTAGCACTGTAAAAACAGTTGATTTAGCAATATTGATCTACAAAACTTAACTTGTGAAGCATTAACAGGATATATTTTTCTTTCTGTAAATCTCCACTAATCTTACAGCAGATGAACTGGTGGCTCAGCTGTAAGCAAATAAACATGTCACTTGGGGACAAGCTATGTAAACCTATTGGCAGTCATGTTCCATCACTTGATGGAATTGCACACGCTAAGGAAAACTGTCATAAAATAAGGATGTTATTTATTGTCAAGCTGGTCACTAATTTTGCAGTTTGTTGGGTGACAGAAGATGTACGTGGTGAGAGAGTAAAACACCAAAACATTTTGTGGAATTAAAGACAGCCTAAGATTTAACAGAAGTTCCCAAAGAAGCAGCGTATCAGGAGGAACAATAAATACAATATAATAGAGTTACTTCCAAAGAAAAGTCTTCTCTGGTACCTAACAAACACGCACATCCCTGACAAACTAAAGGACAGAAAAGCAGACAAGGAAATACAAGATGATCAATTACACAATTTAAGTATAAGCCCTGTCTTGTAAGACTTGTAATGTAATTAGCAAATTAAATACATGGCCATTAGCGAAGGTGAGTACTATAAAATATCAGTGTGTAGGGGATGCAGAGTGAAAGAGACTGTGAAGCTAGTAAACTATAGAACTTTTTAACCTGTTTAGATTAAGTTATTGCCTTTGATTACATGTATGGTTTCTGCTGTGTGTTCAGAAAACCATCAGCTAAAAAGGATCTATATTATGTACTTTATCTCTTTCAAAACATATGCCTTATTTTGAGTAGATCAAAGCCTATACTTTTGCAGGCTGAACTATAACACTCAGAAGTTGATGGAGCAGCTTACAGTGGCCAGCATTGTTTTGTAACATTTATCAAGTCTTTTTTTTTTTTTGTTAAAACCACAGCCATAAAATGTATGCTATTTTCCCAGCTTAGGACCAGCCCAACCCATGGAGATAATGCTGCCCTGGTATGCCTACCCGAACTCTCCTAATGATGGAGAATGTTTCTTCAGTTAAAAGCTGTCTCCTGTACACTCTGCATACTCCACTAATTATTTTTCTCTCTTTGGTGCAGGACTTCGTGTCTTCCCTTTTGCCATTCTTCACCAAGTCCCTGCGAGAAAATGAGGTTTGCTGAGACCACTAGAGCTGTGTTGCTGTACGCTATTTAGAGCAGATTGACTTGTGTTTCAGAAGCTGAACAGCCAAAGGATTTAATTTCACATTCTCGGGGTACATTTCAGAGTAAAAGTGGTGAAAACATGGCATTAAAGCAGCAAAGAACGGGACCCAATTTAGAGGCAGGAAGCCAGATGTTAATTAATAAAACCAACATAACAGGGCTGTTTGGCTTGCCGAGAACATTCTCTCCGCTGCCTGTTTGTAGGCTGTTCCCCAGTTAATCAGTTCTGCTGCATTAGATTTCTTTAAAAGAAATTTTCTTCCCTGGTTGCTTAGAGCCCTGTTGAATCAAGCTGAAAGCTCTGTGAGGGGTGGTGAGCCAGGCCAGCGAAAGTAATTTATAGAACGATACAACTCTACTACTACCTTCAGCAGGGTTCAGTTTACATCTGCAGCGTCCCCGCCCGTTTCGCACAGGCTCGTTCTGTGCGTAGTGCTCGCTCAGACGGCTCTACAGGTTTTCGCTCCTCCGGCGGGAGTGGTACAAGCCCTGGAGCAGGATGCTCCACACGACTCCGTTGCTTCTTCTGTAGCTTCTTCTATACGCTGGGCGTTATATTGCTGCAAGGGTAAGCGACTGTTTGAAGCAATGTGCCTTAAAATTAGTGAGCTGCGCTTCAGTTCCCATCATTTAAATCTCCCAGGAATAGATTTCACGCTGTATGTTATTACAACCAGAATAAATGTATTGTTTTCAGCTGTTCACTGAAGACAAGTAAGGACCAGCAAAGGGGAATGTAAAAGTTTATTCATCAATAAAATCTTTATTAAGCAATTTAAGTGGGTTATTTATCTATCAAATATATTTTAAGTAATGCTTATATTAGGCTAGCGCCTAGAGACTCCTCCAGCTGCTGTGCTGGAATAAACAAGCATTACTATCAAGAAGACATTCTGCCCCAGAGGTTACAGTCTTAGCGTATGTTTGTTTAAATGTACAGGCTACCTGAATGTGGCAGATGATAATTTGTGTATTCCTTCAAAATGTCATTGTTAATAATATTTGAATAAAATAGATTAACTATTTTCACTGACAGATAATAATACTTGGATAAAATAGGTGCTCTATTTTCCTTCAAGAATTACTCTAGGAATTTTTTGCAGATATGTGAGTGAAACCTAACCGAATGGAAAGTGATGTGCTCTGAAGTACTCCGAGGACTATAGGCAAGAATAATTTAATTGCCATTGGATATTGCTCATGGGTCAGCAAAGTGTAGGGCTTCGGTCACTATATGGAAATAAAAGTCTCAAATTATTCCATTTCAAAGTTAGGAGAAAGGATGCCTCACAGCTGGAAAATAGAGCGTGTTAGACTTTCAAACACAGGTGGGATTACAATGAAAACAGAAATTTGGGGCACATGAGTGCCCCTAAAGCAGTGGGATTTAAGACATACATCTTTTATCCTCAGGATTTCATACTGGTTAGATGAGGCAGTTCCCTGCTTGGTTCTTGGTGATCCCCAGTGTGAAGGGCTGTAGTCTCCCTGTAAGTTATTTAAGGTTCCTTCACAATCACACTTTCTGGACTGTGGATTTCATAACCTGTGCTGGGCGTTTACAGCCCTTTGTGGGCCTGGAGCTGGGCTGTTCAGTCAGATCTTGGTCCCTGGGAGATGTTGTCCTTACTGGGGCAACTCAGCTGGTAAACTTTCTGACACTTTATCAGCTTGGTGCCTTTGCATAAAGTTTTTCCAAAGATGAAAAATGGCAATGTTTACTAAAAATAGAATAAAACACATTTTCTACATGAAGCTTTGCACAGATGCTGGGAAGTCAGAAATCTCAGTAGAAAGCTCTGTTCTGTGTCACACAAGGAGAAATGGAGAGCAGCAAAATCCAGTGAACCTTGATTTGAGAGAGGAAAACCTTTTATTTTCCCTTTAATGATTTCAAATCCTTTGGGGGAAGAACTGTGAGGATGAAGGAGGAGCAAAGAGGTCAAAAACTTCATGCAATAAGATAATATTTGTATGGAGGTTGTCAGGGGGCAAGAGGAGCAGAAAAAAGACAGAAAACATTGATATCTATTTTAAAAAGGAAATAAGAATTGCAGAAGTTGAGCAGTCTTAGAAAGCCTAATGCATGCTCGTTTGGACAAGTTCAAGATACAGTTGCAGTGATCCTTGCAGTGGTTCTGATCCAAAGTAATAAAATCAAAGGAAATGCTCCCACTAACTCTAACAAGCTTTGGATCAAACCCCTGATGAATTGTGCTGCTCACTGGCTTATAGCTGAGCTACACTAGCTGTCAAACAACCAAAAAGTCTCTCCCCTGGGTAGCTTGGCATATAACCCTTAGGTATCCTTACAAATCAACATGGGGAATGACATGCAAAGAAAGGAAAATGGGCATTTCTGGTGTCAGACACCATCCGTCTTCAATTAAGATAACTTCCGAAATGTTTCAAGTATCCAGGCTCTTTTTGAAAGCCCAATTGACCCAGAAGTCTCTAACAAAGCAATCCTTAAAACCAGCCACATCGTTAGTTTGTTTGCTTGATGGGGGGTTCTTAATGCCATAAACCCCCGTACAGAAGTTAATAATTTCATACATTATCACTTTGAATATGCAATAGAAAACTCAAGGCAGCTGTTTGAACTTCCCTTTAAAAGAGGACAGATTGCCTTTATTGTGTGCACTGCTCCATGGCTTGTTTGAGGCCAGGGCAATTATGGGATGAATGACTTCCCTTTAGCTGTTGATGTGTAGGCTTGTTGTTGTGTGTGTATTGTTTTGGGCTTTTTGTTGTTGGTTTTCTTTGTTTTGTTTTGGTTTTTGTTTTTAATGAAGCTGGAGGCCATGTGATAAAGCAACAAAAAGCTGACAGGTAATGGTCAAAAAAGGAGATGGCCACTGCTGACTTGACATTTTATTGTCTTGTAAATGTAGAGTTAAAATAACAATTACATTTCTGTGAAGGCCATTCTTACTGGTTTATCACTCCAAGGGTGGGTGTGATTTTGTGCTTTAAACATCCCAGATAAGAAGGCAGAAAGCTTGTCAAATTATGCCTTTTTTTTCCCTCTTGGGATGTAGTGGACTTTTCTATGGGACAAATTGTTAGCTAATTAAAAAGGTATTTATTTTCGTTTACTTGTGCTGCCAACAGTCTCACCACTGATTGTTCATAACTAGGTTTGGCATTTTATTTGTGAACAGGCTGGTTCATGAAGATTTCATCTATTTCCTTCTAAATAACTAATATTTTTCTGTTATTGGAAACAAGACAGTCTTCTAGTTGGAAGATTATTTTGAAAGTAGAATTATATCCATAGTATAAGAGAATTTCTGTAGTGTTTACCTGGCTACTTTGGAGGGACTTTTCCATAAACTGCTCTGTATACAGTTGCTAATTACTGAAAAAACAGAAGTCAGAGGACCAAACCTGTAATGAAGCATTGCCAACTAACAATTCTTTAAGGAAGTGGTACAATGAGAAGAAAAATACTTTTGTTCTATCTATATATAGGTAAGGCACTTCATAGTGGCTGCTGTGGGTTTGCTCTTTGGCTCCTGATGAAACCCTTTCAGGCGAAACTAGGATTTACACAAAATATTAAAAAATAATAGCGATAGTAAAGATTTTATGTTGTTTTATGTCTGTGCTATATGACGGCTACAACCAAAATATAAAGGCAAGGCAGAAGGTATATGCTTTGTCTTGAAACTGGCAATGTTTCATTCAGATATTACTGAGACTACATGTTGCACAGATGCTGTTGGCATATTATTCTATTTAATATAATGTTGAAAAAACTTACCAGGAAACAAATGTTGATGTATGTATCACATCTGTCTAAGGGACTGCACTATTTAGGAAGGAATTAAGAATACTGTAACTCAATAACTTAAGGTTATGGCAGAAACTTGAGGCAAGTTATTTATTCACCCCATGTTCTTGTTTACATGATGGTCATCATACACAGAGTAAAAGTAAGAATTCATGTTTCTATTAGTAAGCTACAATGTTATTGCTGAGGGTTCAAATGGTGCTGTTTCTCTGGCCTCCAAAATTTCAGGGCTGTTCATACTTGTTTAGTTGCTTAAATTATACAATACTTCCTCATCACAAAGGAAAAGTCTGGTTCTTTAATTCCATTTTAGGCACTTAAATTTATTTCCAAGGTTGTAGCATGGGGTTTGCTCCTCACAGACAACTTCCTCGCTGTCATCTGCATCAGGGAGAGACAAAAAGCTCCAGGCTGCTTCCAGGTGACTGTTACTGTCATCTCAATGCGCCTACAACCTACTCCAAACACATCTACTGCAAAGGTGGCCCCTCCCTTTCAAGCCTTTTCGTTGTGAAGGTTTCGAACTTTAAATGTTAATTTTTCCAACAAGCTACTCCACCTTGTTTAGCGATAGCAATAGTAAGGTAACATTTGAAAAGCAAGTTTTGTAGGGATAAATGACCTGTTGTTAAACCTGTTGATGTAATTCAGAAAAAATGGACAAGACACTCTATTCCTTTACCCTTGATTCAGGGTGACTACAACAACACAGCTACTGCAGTATTATACTGGCTAGCATATGGGGAGCATTTCGTCTATTCAAAGTGCCTTGCAAGAATTAGTAACTGCAGCAAATTATTTCTTGTAATATCCTTAGTCCAGTTTGCTGGCCTGGTTTGCAGAAGAGAGGTGAAACTATGGTTCTAACACAGCTCAGTGAGCCAGAGGAAGTCTTAGCTCAAGATCTTGGCCTGAATTTGGCCATTGCTGCTAGCATTAAATGATCAAAATTATGCCTACTAAAAAGACAGTAACGTCTGCAAAAGAAGACATAAATATTCCTTCCAAACTTTTAATAACCCTATTCATTCTTTAATCTTCAATGTCATTTGGATTCTGGGGAGAATGGTTTTCAGAGCAGCCCCAAGCTCATATCCTTCACTTGTGGACAGCTCTGGCCCCAGTGTTGGCAGTCAGCAACGATGAGGACAGGTACCATGGCTTAACTATGGTGTGGGTAAACACTATGCTAGGTGTTATCAGTGAGCAAGGCATAAGTAAAAGAAAAGAAATTAATTGTGACCCATCAAGATGCATAATTATTCACTGTGAGTCATTTCAAAGAAAATACTGCCTTTTTCCTTAGTCTATTTGTCTTACGCAGTTTCAGAAAACTCAAGTATAAAGACACACATGGTATCATCCTACAAGTGTACAAGTACATATAAATGCACAACAAATAACAGTTTCAAGCCTTTTAAAACTGAAATCTTACTCTTCTTACTCAAGCTACTGCTTTCTTTCTGGTCCTCCCTCTATTACTGGTGCCAGCTAGGATCCTAAGCTCGTGTACAGCCTTGTACAGGCCACCCTGAAGACCATGATGCTGAGACTTTGCTAATATCAGGTCTCACTGAAGATGCTGTATTCCATTCTATTTCCTAATTCTAAGTTTTCTCTACATGTTATAATAGGAACACTGAGCAACCTGATGCACCTTGCCTGTCTCATCTACAGGTTGATAGAGCTACTTAATCAAAGCTACCAGTAAGCTTTAATTCAATGATCTTAGGCAAACACTTTATGAAGTAAATTATTAATCCATCACAGTGTTACATACCTCATTGACCCTCTGACACATTCAATCATAGAAAACCTGTTTTCAGTTCTTTGGCAGTTACATAAAAATAGAAAACTAAAATATGTTGGAAGTATTAGAACATATTTTTTCAGATTTTTTTGAGAACCAGAGCAATGAACAGAAATGTTCAGGACTATGTTGCACAACTTCTGCTTTGGTTTTGAATTTTCTTGAATTTTTAAATTCAAGGAAAATAAATTATGAGCAGGTGAAATAAAAACTTGCCCTTTTAATAAAGGCATCCTGAACATACAGAGAAAGAACACTTAGATCTATACATGAACATATTCTTATTCTATACAATTTACTTTTTGATTGAACATATTTATTGAAATTGACAAGATTTCATTAAAGGTTTTGTTTCATTGCCTGCATTTTCAGAACAGTCTAGTTAAAACTCTCATGCTTCTGATCTTTATTGCTGACATTTCCTAGCTGACCATGAAACTTAACTTCCTAAGTTTGATTTTATTTGTTTATTCTATGTGTCACTCTACTGTGTAGAGTGTAAAATATATAATCGAGAATATTTTGAGTTAGTATTCCAAGAAAATATTTTATTTTTCTGTACTGGAGCAAAATGAGTTATTATCTTGTTAGTATGACAATACATATGCTGAATTATTTCGAAGTTCTGCCATTAATGCAAAGATAGTGATTAAAATATGTTCATTAAAAACTGTAAAGAAATCTTGGAAAGAGCTTAAAAAACCTTTTGAGGTTTATTTGCATAATTCATTTTTAGAACTTTAATTAACAAGGATCTGTAATTGTTATTCTTCCCACTTGCGTTACAATTTCCATGCAAATACAAATTAGGAGATGCTATTTTTACTGTACCAGAAGGACTGGGTATGTGGATAATGCTTAAAACCAATTGTCATATTGCAAAGTTTTATCTTCTGGACATTTCTGATACTACCATTTTTTTTAACTCTCCAGGGTTAAATATGTTTTTCTTGTTTGAAAAAAACAATGATGAGTACAAAATGAGCCTTACTTAAATCAGGAGGAAATTTTCCACTGGTGATGGAATGGACGAAGATCTCACACTTGGACACCTACAAACACAGAAACTGCTAGTGCTTGGTTCCTCAGTGCTTAATACAAAACAGGTGAATATACTAGGGTGGAACAACAATCTTTGATATTGGTGCAGAAAATAACCCAGTCCTCTTGGCAATGCCTTCAAGTAAACACATAAAAATTATGTTTTGTCCTCTTTTTACAACTCATACAGAAAAGTCAACAATGTAAGGACTCTTAGGGAGTTGCGCCCCACTTCTTTTTTTTTAAGTCTCCGGTAGACTCGTAGGTCTGAAGTGTCAGTTGTTGCACAGGGATGTAACACCTTTGAAAAACAGCCTGATGTTCTTATTTCAAAATGGGGAATGAGAGGGTGAAACGTAACCAGCTGGAGTAGACAGTAATTTGAATCTTCCTTTGTTTGTTTGTTATTTTTGTTGCTGTTTACCTATATTTCACTCCAACTCTTGGCGACTGCCTGAAATTCATCTCACCTTGTAAAACCTTCTATACTTCTTTGATCTCTAGGCTTTCACTTTGACTTTGTTTTCTTTTCTTTGTGTACTTTTTTTCTGATGCTCTTTCTCCGATTTTGATGTAAATGTACTCTTTAGAAACTGCTGTAGAACATCTTCCATATGTGGGTGGCTCTTCAAAAAAGTGGCATCTATGGGTCACATCTTACATATAAATGTAGAGCTAAGTGAGCTGCTTCATCTGTTGAGGTACAGAACTAAAGGAATACAGTTAGTTCAGTTATGCTACTAAAAGTATTGTTACTGACAAATCTTGAAACAGGAAAAAGCTGATGGAGGCCAAAACAGTAGTCATTTGCATAGAGGATGGATATTTGTTCCTGTAGCCTCAATCCTCAAGAAGTGGTAACAACCGTCCTTATAGAAAATTTAATTGTTAATTAAAAATAAGTCTTTAATACTCTCTGTAATGAAGGCAAAGACTTGATGGTTGCAAAACCCAGATATATATTTTTAAATTTACTGGTTTTAGTTTATAGTAACATTTTCTTTCCATTGTCTGTTACTTTTCTTTATCTGCACTTAATATCTTCTTCATCTTGCACAAAGTGACACTTTGTTGTCTCTTACTTTACTCTGTTACCTAAAAACAAGGAATTTTTAGTCTTTTACAATGAATATTGAAACAGTGCTATACACTTGAAGCTCTATTTTGCTTGAATACAACAATAACAACAAATAATAACATATGCTGAATAATGCCAACCTTTATAAAGTTGTCTTTATTCATTCATCTAACCAAGTTTATTCATTACGTTTGCTATTTGACCTATGCTGGGATATGTTCATAGGAATCACCTTTTAAAAAGAAAATTGAGATTGAAAGAGGAGTAAACCCAGTAGTGTTGTCCTGATAGCATTTTCCCTGCACCATCCCACAAGTCTTCGGCCCAAGAGCCTCCTCATGATATTTACAGGAGCTTGAGAAGAGATATCTGGTGAGCTTTTACCTTTCTTAACAGCAAATCATCCTTGATACAGAATATATAAAACATTTTATTCGAAGTCTGTTACATTCCATGAAGTTACACCAGCCAATCCCAATTTCAGTACTCTGTGGTGAATAAAACCAGAATTTATGCGTAGCTAAATCAGAGCATTGTTTTTCTGCTGGGTTTTAACCTACTGTATATGATACCATAGTATAATACAATATAAACCAGATTTATACTTTTAATGTAAATTTAGGGGAAATGGAAATACTGGTTTGACAACTATTAATAACAAAGAGTTTGATTTACCCATGATTTGAAGGAATGTGAAATAGGAATATGAAAAGGTCAAGACTAAAATTCCCCCTCCCCTCCCAAGATAAGCTTAATGATACACAGTACACTCCAAGACTTAACTTCTTTGTGATGAACTATAAGAATACAGTAAAATGGGGAAGTTTGTATTGCACAATGTTTAATTCATGAAATACTCAAATAATTATGCAAACGGAAGGTTCTTTCTATATTAGATGCCATAAATACACTTCAGCAATATGCAACACTCCTAATCAATGCATATAGGTTTATGTTTAGTTAACAAGAACAATAGAGGTTTTGGATGAAATAATGTACCTTCAAATGAAACTTGATTACGATTATTAAAAAATATTAACTAACACTAGTTCCTTTGTGCAGTTGTGAAAATTTGTTTCTACTAATATGAAGACATGATGCACTTAACATGATCCCTTTCTCTCATGATAACCATATGGTGTGTAAGAACTGTTTTAACAATAAGGATTACAAGTGACACTTCAAAACATTACATGTATGACATCCTTTGCCCTGTATGTCCTCAGCAATGTTTTCCACTCAAATCTAGCAGTACGTTATTGAAAGCAGAAGACTTTATGTTCAGAGCCAATTAGTTTTAATTTCTAGTTGGTCCTTAAGTATTTCTACTTCATAAAAACAACCAAAATGTGGAGGTAAATCATCTCCTTTTCACTCTTATGATATATAAGCTCAGATAAGGAAAGAATACAACATAAGATGCTTGCTAGTGGATTCCACTTATTTTTATTTCAACTGGATATTTGCAAACAGGAACAGAAAAATACCAACCCAGGTTCCTGGACTGCCTTGGGGATCTTCTAAAAATACCACAAGAAATAAATACAGCCTTTCCCAACATTATTTATTACTTGTTATTAATACTAACAATAAGTCTGATACAGTAAACAGTGAATATAACAGAAACAGTAAATATTTTCAATAATTCTCTGCTCAAGTTATTACTACGCCTACAGGCAAAGGAGGAATTTCAATACACCTCAGCAGCTGACAGACAGACTGTGGAAAAAGTTCAAAAAGAGATGCGAATGAAGCCCATATTTCTCAAGCATTTGTGAACCACCCCTTCTTCCTCAAGCCAGAAAACCTAATAAATAACCTAATAAATAAATTAAAGCCTAAGCAGCCTGATCTGACCTGGTTGGGCTAAAGACCTCCTGAGGTCCCTTCCAACCTGAGTTCTCTTATACCCTATGATATGGGTGTGTTTCTATGAATATGTTCATATGTTTCTACCGTGCTCCAATGTTGCTAAGAAGCTTGCAAAGAGGGCAAAACAACCATCTCCTAATTATAAATAAGGATAAATAAGCAACAATCAACATTCAGGTAGTTCTAAAATCAATGTCACTTGTGCAAAATTTTAGCAGACATTTTCTGAAGCGGACCAGGTGTTTTACAGCAGTTTCCATGTGTGGAACTTACAGCAGTTTCTATACAATGATAAATGAAACTCTTACAGCTGTCTTGCAGGAGCACAGAAATACCATAATGTTAAGTGCTAAATGACTTGTCAGTGTTACACAATTTTCATATCAGAAAAGGAATCGTAATTTTTCAAGTCCCATTCCTACAATGATAAAAAACAACCAACCAACCAAACACACAAATACCTATTTTAGTCTAATAATTACTACAAGATTGTGCTGATGTTAGTAACAATAAAAATTATGATAAAAGTAGCATCTTTACTTAACGGCACCAACACCTAGGGACAGAGAATTAGGGTTGTTGTTGTTATTGTTGCTGTTGTTATTATTATTATTACTAGTATAATTTCTATTGCTGCTATTATAGCTATTATTTCTACTGTTACGCTTTTTATAATGTTAACTTGTAGAAGTATGCAAAAATTAAGTCATTGGAAAAAGAAATAATCTACCTGACTATATGAAAGATGTAGTAAATACTAAAACCATATTGATTTCTACAGTCCACAACTATCAGTCATCAGTCGGGCACCAACTTCTTCTCATCTTTGCCTGTTTAGCACTTGGCATCTGTGCTGCTATACTTATTGTCTGAAATATATTTTTTTAATAGTATTGATTTATAAGTTTATAAATGGTGAGGTCAGAATGGACCATTAAGCATCATCTACATAACACTTCCGTAATTTCTGTATAAAGGTGACAACTCCTGGTTGAAGCAGATATTTTGGAAAATTGCTCACCCTTAATTCAAGTTCCTAGAAGGTTTTAGACAGTGATACAGCATACTTTCTATTATTCTGAATGTATTTATTCAACTTCTAGTAGATATTTACATCTCAGCTAATTTTCTACTCTTCTTTTTTATAAACTGAGAGAAATAGGCACTTATAAGTTGCAATCTATCACCTGAAATAGATGTCTAAGCTAGGTTAGATCAATCTTTCCTCAAAAATGGACCTGGTGACTAGCACGGGTACAGACATCCACCCTGTAGACATTCAACAAACTGAAGGCTTCCCTTGGTAGGTTGTTCAGTAGCTCACCCTGGTTGTCTAAAATCACTAACATTTATTCCTCTTGGCCTTAACATTCCCAGAGCAGCTAATTGATGGTATACACTCACAGAATAACTCCTACTGAGTCAACCTGCTTTTGGAGATAGGCTTTTCTCCTTCCAACATTTGCCAATCCCAGATTTTAGCAGAGGGAATCCACTGTTTTATCTACCCAACAGAAAGATCATCCAACTATCTGTATTTTGTAATAGCCTGCTGGTTACAACATATTCCTAGAAAACATGATTGCTGGGATCTTGGCTGTCTTCAGTTTCAGGAGTTTTGAGCTCATAATTCAAGAGCCTGTCCTCAGCAGTATGCTTTTAAGCATCCTGAACAAGGACATACCCCTGCTCCATTCCAACTTCTCTCCTGGAGCTGGGCAATCAAACAACTAGTATTTGAAAAACCATGAACTAAAAGCACAGGAAAAAGAGAATCTGGCTCTAGTTTATCATTTAGATATGTGAGATCTAAATATCTAGATATCATTTGAAATGCGGAATGTGTTTTTCCAATAGAAAAACCTCAGAGAGTCATGTTTCCCTACCTTGTGCAAGAACTCTAGCTACTATACTCTTAGAGAAACGTGATGTTATAAAAAGATGCTATAAAAAGATGACTATTGTTTTCTTTAAGTGAGGTATTCCATGAACAGACAAATAGACAAATGTGAGGTTTACTGGAGAATATAACTGACAGGCAATTCTGGCTGACATCCACAGGAGAAAGGAGGAGGAGGAAGTGGATGATGTGCGATCTGATAGAGATGAAAGCAATGAACATGCTGGCTAGGAGTTTTGAAAGGCTTTGGAAGTAGTAATCTGGTACACTGAAAAACAGGATGTGAAAGACATGGGGATTTGAAATGCGCCTAGTCCTGGTTTGGAAGTAGCAGAATAACTTGCACTCAGTTAGTATTGGTATGGTAATGCAGGCACATAGTAATGCTTGTAACTGCTTGATGGAATAAAACATTACAAAATCTGGTCCTAAACATGCTTTGGCAAGACACTGTTCTCCCAGATTCAGAAGAAAGGCTGAAGTACACTTCTGCATAGATCCATCTGAGTCTAGTCATTTATCCAGTATATGCCTTGCAACAAAGCTATGTGTAGTGTAATGATGAAAGAGAGGTGAAAGAACTTAAGCAGTTAAGAATGTTCATAACATCAATGACATCTCTCTTTCCTGCTCTGAAATGATATATACAAAATAGTATCATGCAGTGACTGTGAATGACAGCACAAATTAATCATTCAGCTTATATTGAGCAATTGGTTTCATATTGGCTTGTAGATGACATAACTGGGACTGCCAGGGTGAATACTATCTTGGTTGGCAACTAACAGCAACGTCCCTGTGAACTGATTATAACTTTATTACAAATATTTTTTTTGCCCCCCTGTTCATGAGGGCATTGTATTCCAGTCCACTTCTGCTGTCACAGGTAGTTTTGAATGTTTGCATAGGAATTAACGAAGGCTTTGAGAGAGAGAAAAATACCATTCTCATTGTCTCAATTTTCTAAAGGGGAAGACTGTATTAAAACATCGCCTTTGATGGCTTTTGTGCCTCTATTGTCCTATGTCTTTATAATGTAAATTATTTATTTGATGAATACATTTGCCAGAGGAGCTCAGCAATATTAGCAGAGTGATTCTCTTTTGAGTATGAGCAGGCTGCAAATGAAACCTCCCAAAGGCTTTGGTACTGATGTCCATGGTCCCTTTGTAATACCAGATAACACTCTGATATTATGAATTCCTTGGTAATCTTGCAGTGACTTCTTGTTTTAACACTGTTTCCCATTAGTGACCTTTTACAACCCATCCTTTGGCTAAATTATTCTTATCAGAGCATTTTGTTCAGCTGGCAGGGGCAGTGGGGTGTGAAAGGAGTCAGTCAAGAGCAACCTCTAGAGCTAATGACGAGGGACCTCCTGGATAGTCTGGCAGCCCCAAGTACCACACTGCTGAGCACTGTGAGTGGTACAATACCAGATCGAGGGATATGGGTATGATGCAAAGTGGTTTGATAAAACAACACCTATCTAAATAACATATCAAAAAGCAGCACAATTTGGGAAGATTTGAAGATAAATAGAACTCTTAGACATTGTCTTTGCCCCATGTACAGCCTGAAATGGACCTCTGGTGTTGCTCAGTAACAAAGCATGGTGAGACTGCAATGAACGTCTTCAAATATTTGATCCAAATTGATCTCAGGTATCAACAAAAGTAGATTTACATGAGTTTGTTCCCTGGTGGGATTCTGCTTTCCTTTGTCAGATGAATGAACCCCAGGATGTGATCCTACATAAATCCAGAGGAGTGGAAAAATCTGTCTCTGAATAAAATTGTCTCTGCAGTAGCCTATAACTCTTGTGATGCTCCATAGCCTACAGTTTTAGCTTTTTTGTCAAATGCATAATTAATTTCCTCATGGGTAATTTTTATACAAACCTGTAACATAATAAAAACCTTACAGGAACTGACAGAGCTACCTGTTCACCTCTTTCAGGTTAGGTTAACATTATTGAAAAGCCGTGCCCTGGAACTAGCATAACTTAATGTCTGCTGATCTGCTTTTTGATTTTAACAGCATCTATAACTTGGCATGAATTTGTAATGTAAACATAAATTATAAATTTACAGTAAAGTTATCCAGCAATTCTATCATGAAAATGACTTTATATTACCACTCAACATTCATAGAAAGTAACTGCATTTCTAGATTGCCTTGTGAAATGTTTTACTGATATGAGTTTAAACCATGAGCTTCCAAGTCTACATCTTCTGCAAAGCCTTTTATTTCTTTAAGGAAAACAGATTTGGGGATGAAGGGTCTGATTCTCAGAGTTAAATAAATGAATTTCCCATTATTTTAATGCCTATAGGTATACCAGCTTATACAAAGGTAAATATGGATATATTGATATCAGCATTGCGCTACATAACCTAGACATAGTCTGAGTTTTAGACATTGGCAGTCCCTAGGCATCTACCACTCTACTTCTGTCTGTGAAAGGTTTTTTTATGAGTTTTGTGTCTTTTTTGAACTTAAAACTTGTCAGAATTCACAGATGAGTTAACCCTCTACCTGTCTCATGGGTAAGTTGTTCCGCTATATGCCTCACTGGTCCTGCTATAATGAACACCCTGAGGCTGCTGAAGATGCTGAGGTTGCTCTGGGAGCCTATGAACTGAACCAGACTGCACAGAACAGGAGAAGCTCTACCTTTAGTCCATATCCCGAATGTCAGAGCACTGACACTGGATGTGAGAGATCTGCGTTCAGTTCCTTTCTCCACACAAATGAGATGAACTTTGTTACGGCCTCTAAAGAGAGGACTGTCAAGCCCAGGCTGTGGGATACTCAGTGGGTGATGCTGGACACGTTTTGGAAATGCGGTGGGGCAATTGCAACTGCATTAGCTCAGTATTCTCACTGCCGTGCTTTGCTGCAGAGCTTCCCCATCCACAAGGAAATTCACTGCTAGAGCTTAAGTGCATTAGACATTTCAAGAGAAATGTGGAGAAACTGGAGAGTCCAGAGGAGATCAGTGAAGTTGGTGAAAACATCACCCATGACGAAAGTCTGAAAATAATGGAATTATTTAGTATAAAGAAATGAAGACTGAAGAGTTTGCATATGTTAAAGGTAGCCAATAGCAAAAAGGTTGTATATTGTTCACTACATCTATTGTAAACTATATAAAAAGGCAGCAAGGAAGATTTAGCTCGGGAAGTGTTGTCTTTGCGTAAGGATTTTTAAGCACTGAAACAGAACTTGTCAGAAGCTGTGGTAGCTTTAAAGAATTGGTTAGACAAATAGCTGTTGGGAGTAGTCTTAGCTGTTACTGCATTAGGACAGTAGTTTTATCACACTATGCACATTATATGATTTCTGAATGACCCTCCAACCCCATCTGTCTGTGACTTGTGGAATCCTTGAGCTATGAGTGAGTCTGAATTTAAGCTTCAATGAATGCTGTGGTTCTGAAGTCCCCTTTGTGGATCCATTCTTCTCCGACTTCCCGCCTGTAACCAGATGATGAAGGGAAAATATGCTAACGCCTACGCACAATGTTAGTGCTAAGTGTCTGGTGCATTGGCTTTGGGATCCCTCAGCATAAGACCAGGATGGGTTGTTTCAATCACAACCTCCCAATATGTCTCTGTAAAACACGCAAAATACTATGAGGTTAATAACTTTTGAAATAAGTACTTAAAACAGGTGTATCAATACCTCACACATCAATGAAGTTATTCTTGTGAGCCCTGTATGGGATGTCTGCATCGCCTCTCTTTCCTGGGTGGTGAGCTAAGTGACTTCCTCAGAGTCGCACAGGAAGGTTGTGGCCAAGCTCAGGAGCTGAATATAGTAACTGAGCCACAAGCTTCTCGCTTCATCTCTAAATCATTTCTAACTATCAGCATAAACCAAGAATAGTTGTTCTGATGAGAGAGAGATGCTTCGTTATTGAAATGCTTTTGGGATGCACGAGGTAGCAGGATTGTTTCAATTGTGTCATTTGGAATTGGAGTAAGATTTCATCTTAAGAATAAAAAGACCATTACTAAATTTACAGGTATTTATTAAAAAAGAGGTCTAAAATCAAAATGAAAATAAAGCCTGCAGCTGAGAAGCCCAGAATAAAGTAATCACTTAATCGAGTGTAGTAAGATGAAGTCTGAATTATAATTGCAGGTAGAATTCAAAGGTTGGAAGGTGAAATAAACAACTCAGGCTTATTGGACCAACCTGTCTTTAGTGAAGACTGGCGTGTTTACATGCAATGTGTGCCACCCAATGATTTTAGTAAGCAGCAAACAACTGCCACCATAATTTATATGCATTTGAGGCCCTTTTCTGGGAAAGAGATCACTTGTAATTCAAAGAGGAAATAGCAAGCATTTACAGGGCAAGAGGAAAAGGACCAAACCATACTCATGTTTCCTGTACATCTAACCAACTGAAAACATTTACCAAATCAAAATACAAATTAATTAATTTCACATAGTTAAGACTTCCCACAATTTCAGAACAATCTAAAGTTTGTTCTAGAATGAATGAGCTGTAGAACAAATGAATGCAGTACAGCACAATGAGAACAGGCTAAACACGTGATTTTTGTACTCACCCAGAATGTAAGATGAAGGTCACCTGAATTTAGTTAGCTGGTACTGCACATAGGGAGAAGAGGAAAAGGTGCAAAAGTTTTGTGTTACTTAAGCAAATTGTGGATGTAATAAAACATCATGGCTTGTTAATCCTTTAGGTAAACGAAAAACCTTCTGAAACATTACCTATCAAATACATCACACTGAAGTCACAGCAGTGACTGTTTCACACACGCATATATCTATCTATATGTTATATATTAGATATATTTAGATGGATGTTTCTGGGTTATTGTGATTTTCATATGCTAAAAAATGGCTTTGTTTAATGATTGGAGTCATAGCTACCTTATTTAACCAACACAAACACAATGACAAGCTGCTTTTGTCTTAGGAATAAGGAGAATAAAAGATAAAATAAACATTATTAAAGAAAAAATAAAAGGGCCTGCCAAAAGCAACAGGCTCCTTTTAAACATCCACTTCAAGGAAACAGCAATTAACATCCACCAGATTTGAAGGGCTGGGTTACAGAAAGCAAACTGGAAAATGTTCTTATAAAGGGTTAGACCTGCTTTTGTAGAAGTCAGAATGGCCCAGGGTCTGAGAGTAAAATACTTCTGCAGAAGTGTGCTGTATAGGTCATTTGTCACATGAAATTTGTACAAAACAGAACTTCTTCAAAACTACCAATTGAATAAACTTCATTGAATAAATGCCAATGATTTGAAAAAAAGGTGTTGATATCACACTTTACAAAACTATCTGTTTACACATGATCTGTTTATGCTCTTTCTAGTTATGGAAGTTAGTCCAGTCTGCTTCATATGAAATCAGTTTGTATGATCTTACCTGCTCTTCCCAATACATACCAAATGTTTTATAGGCTTTTCATAGTACAAGCTTGGAATATGCTTGACAGATTTCATTTAATCTGTGATCTGTGTTGACCATTTCAGCCATTATGAAAATGCAAGGCATACAGAAAAAATTAAGAGGAGTAGTAAAAATAAAAAGTAGAAAGTACTTTGTAGATAGCAAAGAGTTATTAATTCAAGATTAAGTTTGTGTCATAACAGCTGCAGGATTCTTATTCTCATGGAAAATGGTACCTACCTACCTACCTACCTACCTACCAGTTCAATGTTTTGAATATTTTTAGGCATCCACCACTGTATATATATGGATGTTTACATGTAAACAATTGAAGTCTCTTCTCTAGAAAGTCAGCTATTAAAGCAAACCAGTTGTGGGAAGAAGGTCTACAACACAAACACATTCTTTAGTAGGTGCAAAAATAACAGCAACATTTTATGTTTATTTGCCAGAAAGACTTAAATAACACTTCAATGTTAAAACTTCAAAGAACTACACATACATTAACTAATTGGTCTATATATTTCTGCTTTGCTGTACAATAGGTAGATATATTTACATTAACTGCTCACTGGATATTTTTCTTTCTCTGACAAAGAGTATTTTGGACCAGCAGTCAGGTCATGATAAAGTAACATGATCAAGTAGAAAACATAAAAATGGTACTAAAATGACTAGCTTTGAGAATTGGATCAATTTCTAGGTACTATGGATGTGAATTTAGGATTTGAATGATCCATAGAGTTGGACAAATCTATCAACCATTACTTTATTTTTAATGGAGTTCAAGCTTGTTAAGATCCTACTTAGTCCCTGTTTTCCTCAAGAAGTATGATGCAGGGATGTTTTAGTGTTATACATACCAAAATTACCGTATTGGGAATGTATATAATAACTTAATATACAGAGAAACATAGCTGCAGAATTCTGAAAGAAGATACCATAATTCAGATGAAAGGAAGACAGGAGTTATCATATTTTAGTAGAGCTGGCTGGAAAATAAAAATGATGCTTCTGAAAAATGTCAAGTATTTATTTCTATTCCAGTATAGAAAAAAAGAAGACATTATCCAAGACAGTTCAACAATTGAGCAACTTGCCTGGGGGTAGGAGAAGGTGCAGATAAAGTTCTACTTTCTGTCCAAACTAATCTGCGACAAAATCTTGAAACCTCCACATTCTAGATGACTTGATCTGATGACCAAATTAGAACATCAGGGCACTGCAATGAGAAGTTGTTGTTGATTAAACACCATATTCTCTTTAAACACACTAGCCTCAGTACCAGTAGTTGTGTCACTCCAGGAAAATAAGCTCAGGATCTGGGGTAAATACATGGGTGTAATTTTCATGCTGCTGTAATTATGGAACTAGCTGCAGCCCTCTCTTTGTATGTAGACATGCCTTAACATCTGCTTTGCACCAGGATTTCTCCCAAGGCCAGTGGAAGACTTTCCTGTGAAATATTCACTATAATTAACATTTTTCCATATGCTTGAGAACATTGCAGGCACATGGACTTCTACATGCTCAATTTGCAGTCTTCCAGGTCAGAAAATGCTTCATTTTCCTTTGAGTTATTGTAGATTTGGAGGGAATTAATAGGTTTGAATGGGATATTTTATAAAGGTATGTTTTATATAAATGACATAAACAGGTAAATACCATGAATAACAGACGCTTTCTAAAACATTTTTCAAAACTTCTTGCAGAATTCTCTTCTGTGAAGGTTTTGTAAGAACAGGTTAGACAAACACCTGTTAACGGTGGACCTGATACTGGACCCTGCTGCAATTCAGAATGTTGGGCTGAAACTACAAGTTTTCAACTATTTTTGATTTGTGGGCTCCTAAAACATTCCGTTTTTAGGAGATGCAGAACTTTCACACACTTAAGTTGATGCATAGTGTACAGGAGCTTGATCTTAGTTACCTCTCATAGGCCCCTTCAAAACAGTTAGCAGACCTTCATATCTGACTACAGATTAAAAAATGCTGGACTGCAAGAAGGTCTTTTTTAGACCTATATATCAGTGGTTCTGTAATATGCCTGTACTTTGCTGTGTTTGTTGGTTTGTTTGTTTTTTTAATTTTTGCTTAACCCACATGACAGTCCTGGTGCCATGGTTCCACAACTTTTTCCAGGGCAGGACCCTTTCCTGCAGCTCCTTCTGCCACTAGTTAATCCAGTAGCCTTCCTTCTGAATTTAGGAAAAGGGAGAAGCTGGCATTGAGGAAGCTATTGTAAACTTTCCATACCCCTGAGAAGAGAGATTTTATTCATTTTGAAAGCAGGGAACTAGGTTACACCATCAAAAACCTGCTTATGGTTCTCTGCTGAAGCTATGCATATTTTTTTTAATGTTTATTTTTGTTTTCCCAGTAGTCACTGTAATGTAATCACTTTTATAAACAGCTATAAGAACTATTAACTTACTGCTACAAGTCATCATACCACAAGTGTATTTAAAGCCTCTGTGAGCAATTAATCTTCCTGCATGTAGCATCTTGTCTATACACTGTAACAGTTTATTAACTGATCATTTTCACTGGGCTGTTTAGGTTTGGTTTTAATGATGCCTTAAAGAGGAATAGTCTGTATTATGGACTAAATGACTGCAAAAATGTATCCATAAAAAGAAACCAATTGTTTCTTACTGGAGCATTAGGAACAGGCATGGAACTTCTAAAAACAATTGTCACTAATTTAGCTGGAAAATGTATGTGAGAGCCCAAATACTGGGAGATTATTAACTTCAAAATGTTCAAGACTAAACTTCTTGTAGTCTTAGTAAGTGTTTGTTAGTTAACCTGCATTTTTTTCCAGTGTATGAAACAAAATGTATAGCTGTAGAAATGCTCATTCAATTACAATTTCTATTATTCTGGCATTTGAAATTTCTGTCTTTTTTTTTTTAATTACCTTTAAAAGATGTAGGCAGTAATACAGTCCCACATGTTATTATACTCACGGACCATTATATACCATGGAGAAACATGGTGAATGATGCAGCTTTTAAAATACATTTTGGAAAGAGCATAAAGCAACAAAAAGAGAGAAGGCAAGCATGAACAGAGACACTTGCACAACAGGAGAAAAGGGTCAAACAGCAGAGACTAACAGCAACAGAATAAGTTGTAAGTTAACTTGATCATTTGCAGCCATACTGCTCAGCAGTAAAATACTAATCTTTGTATTGGTAGTTCAGTTTCAGACCATTTGCTACAAAATTAAAAATGCCATACTCGTAAAACACAAGGAGGTGAAGTGTATAGAGTAACTTTTTCCAGAGCAAATTTGACCAAAATGCTCTGAAGAGGTAACAGTCACCAAAGGGAACTGATGCTGCACTGTTGATCAACAGAGGTTTCCATTTGCCTTCAGACAGGCAAGTTTGTGTTTTTCACTGGGACTTGAGAACTGCTCAGGAAAAGACAATCTAGTCAGGACTGTCAGTCAAGGACAGAAGATTACATGCGACCAGGCATCATGGGGATTTGCCAAGATACAGGTATGGAATAAAAGTGTAGGGGGTTTAATGGATCTAGTATGTGGGATACTGGCTTGCTGGCATGTCTCGGGGCATGAAGAATCCTGTGTTCAGTGTTGGGCCCCTCACTACAAGAAGGATGTTGAGGTGCTGGAGCGTGTCCAGAGAAGGGCAATGAAGCTGGTGAGGGGGCTGGAGAATAAGTCTTCTGAGGAGTGGCTGAGGGAACTGGGGTTGTTCAGTCTGGAGAAGAGGAGGCTGAGGGGAGACCTTATCGCTCTCTACAACTACCTGAAAGGGGGGGGTGGCGACGAGGGTGTTGGTCTCTTCTCCCAAGTAACTAGCGATAGGACGAGAGGAAATGGCCTCAAGTTGCGCCAGGGGAGGGTTAGGTTGGATATTAGGAAAAATTTTTTCACTGAGCGAGTGGTCAGGCATTGGAACAGGCTGCCCAGGGAGGGGGGGGAGTCGCCATCTCTGGAAGTGTTCAAAAAGCGTGTGGATGTGGCGCTTCAGGACATGGTTTAGGGAACATGATGGCGCTGGGTTAATGGTTAGGCCTGATGATCTTGAAGGTCCTTTCCGACCTTAGTGATTCTGTGATTCTGTGATTATATGAAGAAGATGTGAAATCCTGCACTAGAACAACTGAGCCGGTGCACAGTGCCGAGCTGCAGCTCGATGGAGAACAACCAGTTCTTATTAATATAGAAACAGGACAGGGTGAGGAAAAGTAGGAACAGGGATGAGTGTCCCATCACTGATCCCAACACAGCTGGAAAAGCCCAGGAGAGCAGTAGGTGTTATCACTCATGTGTCTTGTTGACAGATAGTATGGGAAGGGAATTCTCAAAAAACGCATGGCACTAGTGAATCATGTTTTTGTCTAGCAGCTTCCTAAGCGATCACTGGTGGAACAACAGGGATTAAGATTGCCAGCTTCTGACTAAGCATAAGTGTTCACAGCTCAGCATGCAGTTGTGCTTCTATATTTATCTTCTTCACCAAGACATGAACTACTTTTTTAAGTGTCCATTGTAATCTACCAACCACATAGAGTTTTTAAGACATGCACCTTTGGCTTACTCCTGAGATGTCCTCCAGACTTGAAAGATTCCTGATGTTAGGTAAAGTAAACTTAATGTCCTCCAGTGCACCCATGACACTTCCACTTCTCCTCATGTCATCTAAGCACATCCCTTATTTTACTTCTGTATCCTCAGAATGTAAGAGACAGTTGTACTATGGCTAGTCTGCAGTCATGTTGGTATGAAGTGGCCAGCTAGAAAGAACTTGCTGATTGTTCTGCATACAGACCAAGGAGAACTGCATTGACTTGGCTTGGCAGCCTTCCTCTCAGCGTCACTTCTACTTACTCAGCAGTTCTCACAAAATAACAGGTAATATCAAAAGCAAGAGCAATATTGGCTATCACTAACCTGTCGACATTTCTATATTGGAGACAGAAATTGTCATAGCAAAGATCCTCCTAGTATGTTAACATTTTCTTGGCTTACACCTGTATGGACAAATCTCTTTATGCTGATGCAAGCATTTACCTAAGGGAAACAAGTAGCTGTTAAACTGCTTACCATTCTCAAACATACTGCTCATTCCTTCAAGAAGAAATACTTGAAAACTAATATAACTTCAGATGATCTAATTTTTCATGTCTGTAATCTTTTTTTTTCCCTAAGTTTTATTATCTTTTTTCCCTATGGCATTTTACTAAAAAAGAATTCGTTTTAGACGTCCTAAATATTATGCTTTTTAATATATGGAATGAATTCTTATACTGTTCAGTGTACTTCAGTCCTTAACTGGGTAATTATTCTTGTTATTATGTTATTTTATCATGTGACTAAGGGTAAGGGATGTGGTTTTATGCTACCTACACTCTGCTATCAGAAAAGTCAAAGACAATTTGTATCAGATCCATAGTTTATTTTTCTCTGCTGAGTCCATTTATTTAACATTCTTAAACCTATGCCAAGGATGAATTTATCCCTATATCTTTTACACTGCTTTTTACAAGTATTTCCAGACTTCAGGCACAGTCTAACAAGATGATGATGTTCATTGCTAAGGATGTTTCTCTTCAGCTCATTCATCTGGGACTCAAGTAAATTATGTAAACATTTCCCATGGCAGCTCCCCAAGGTGTACACAAATGCTAATCTGGAGTGGTATTTTTCAACTCTTTTTTTTATCTTGGGTCTTTTTTCATGGAAGTAATTTAATCAATTTGGAAAGAAATTGCCTTTAAAACAAGGGAAGTTGTGGGTGCCTTCAAGTGTCTGTTTTTGGATCACATATGAAAAAGGAAAATAAACAAAGTATTGTGTTCAAGACTCACTTAGAAATGGCTTATAATGACATATATTAAAGATGATGAATAACTAAGAAAAATGGCCATGTAATTATTAGAAGAAAACACATATTGTCTCAGAGAATGTAAATCAACAAATTCAAGTCAGCCACAGTCAGACTACTCCGGGGATTTACTCTGGTGCTCTGACAAGACCTCTCTTCTGCTGCTACTGCTGTCTGGTTCCACAGCAGCACACGCTCACTGCAAACTGGCCCCTAGGGTTAGTCCTGTCCCACATACTATTTATGAATGCAGTCCAGCATTTTTTTGCTGTCTTGTGTATTTCCAAGAAAAGCATAGCTTTTCTGTTTTCAAAAGGTGACTTGAAATAATGTGTTGTGAAAAACGGAACTCCTCATAAGGTCTTTAGAGAGGACAGGAATTAAAAAATATCTTTCAAACAGCAGTGATGTTTTATGATATTAAAATATCTCAGGCAGCTCCTTTTTTTTGTTTGGACTGCACATTCCTTGTGAATTATTGGGATATGTTTTTAGAAAACGCGCAGTAATTTTCCTTTTAAACTTGCAAATAGTGAGACAAAGAAGCAAATAGGTACTGATTGATGGCACACATGTTACAGATATAGCTGAGATTATATCTTTAATTAAAAACATGATTCCTGTCAATAATACTCATCTTTCTCTTGAGTTTGTTTGCTGAAAACACATAATGGTTGTATTTGGCTGGACAGAACATTAAATAAATAGAATATAACTTCAGATGTTCACTGTTATTTAAGGTTCCTTCCAAGACTAACCTTTTTACTATTCCATCCGCAGTTCATGGATGTCTTAAATACTACCATTAAAAGAGTTCATATTGCATATTAGGACTCTGACAGTAACTTTTGGGGACAATGAATAAAGGAATCTCTATTAAGTTTGAGAGAAGGATTAGGGGTCAAGCTGCTGATTAAGAACTTTTTTTCTCCACAAATAATTCTATTGACATGACTACCATAAATAATTGACCTGTGTGACTGAAGGATCAGGAATGCAATAAATATATATATAACAGATTTTGAACTAGCAGAGTTTACAATGACAAAAGCTGATGATATTGAAGGCTATAGGCATACAGCCATGGAATAAGCGTGAAAAGTCGAACCTTGACTCTTACCTTCTTATTATTTTGAGTTTTGCTTCAGTGGTACAGCAGAATGAAGGTTCTTCACCTGTTGCTTTCTTTATCATATAGTTTGAAACATTGGCTAAGAGTAAAAGTCCCACCTTCCTTTCCCCTGGAAATGCATAACTGCAAGAGGAAACACTGCTGTTTCTGAACGGAAGGGAAATGTGTCTAAAGTTTAGGTCACCTCGTGTCTTTGCTGCCTCATTTAGCAAGATATATAATTCAGGATGAAGATTTGTTGTGTCTTACTGAGAAACCTGCTCAATGAACCTACTCTTCTTAAGCATTATTTATCCTGCCATTGTACCATACTCAATTATCTGTGGCTGTGCTGACCTGCTTTGTTCATTTTAAAATTCACTTTTGTGGTAATGCAAAGTGATGCCAAGCTAGCCACAACTTCTGTCTATCCCCAGAATAACTAGAACACTGACAATTTACAGTAATCTCTACTGAAATTACCCAAGGCATTCATTCTTCAAACTTTCTGGCTACATCAATATAAATTAGCACAGGAATAGTTGAAAGCTAACAAATTGGGTCCAAATGCTGAATTTTATCCATGTGTTTCTTCAATGAAAGGCAAATGGCTTCAATTTTCGTCTACCTTGTGAAGGTTTGGAGTTCAGTGTTACTTTGGCAAGAGAATTTTTGCAGTGTTTCGAGGACAAGTTCGGCTTATGAATTACAAGAATTTCTTAGGAAAATGTTAGTCCTAAGCTACAGGAAGATGCACTGGCAGATGGTAGGTGACCATGAAGGGACAGAGGTGAGAGTAAATAAGGAGCAGACATGTGAACAAAGGGCAATAAGATAAAGGATGCCCAGGCAGGGAGAAAGGGACTGTCTAGGAGAAAGCTTGATGGGAGGAACGTTCCTAGAGAATATAACATCCAGAAACAGAGAGACGGCATGTGGTAGGGTGTAGGGAGGAGAGAAGTATAGGGTGGCTCAGGAAAAATAAGGAGAAGAGTAACAGAGGACTGAACAGGCAGAGGAGTATGAGTGTCAATGGCAGGAGATGACTTGAAGAATACTAAGTGTGAAGACTTAGGCATGAAGGAAGGGGAAGACAAGATAATGGTATTGCTGAGAAAGAGCCATAGAGCATTTTCTCTGGGTAAGAAATACTCTTTACATGTCATAGGGAAGTTTAGAATTAATCAGGGCTGCAGAACTTAATCATGCTCACAGCAGTCTTTTGCTCTGAGGAGGAAAAATAATTTCTTCAATTCCCTCTCAAATTCCTACATCCTCAAACAGAACCAAGTGAGGCATCTTCCATTTCAAACCTGATTTGTAAACATAAATTAAGTGTTAGCTCATCTTACACTGTTTATTTCCAGCTGCACTCCTGGTGCAAATGCTTTTATGTATTTGTTAATCCCAGTGCGGCCTTCTGCACTGCCTCACAAGTCTTCTTGGAATAAATCCAAGATACACTGTATTATATATGCCACTTTCAGAGAAAAACTCTTTACAACTGGAAAAAAAAAAGATCACCTTCAATTTGTGTTTGAATTCTTCTGCCTTAATTAGCTTTGTTTTGTGGCTTAAGGAACCAGATTTTACTACACTTATTAGCAAGGCAGAATGCCTTATCAGCATCATTCTTCTCTGTGTATACTTAAGTATTGCTGAGCTCTACATTTTTATAATCTGCAAGCTTTCATTTATTTTAAAGTTGGTTACAATTATATTATGCAAATTATTAAATGCAAATGTTGTTATATTATCAGTTAAAAGTGCCAAAGTGAGAATAAAAATAAGACAAAATGTGAAAGAGCAAGAAGGAAGAGATAACAGGAAAAAAATAAAATTAATTAACTAATGTCCTCAAAATACATATTTATGAATACTAATCCCTCTAGTTAACTTCTTTTACACTAAAGACATTGCTGTATGAGAATGATGTAGTAAACTAACATGGATAATAAATGTAATTCTCTATGCTTTATTCTGACATTATTTGTACGGTGTCACCAAAACTGGAGTTTTGAAGACAAATAAACAGCAGCTATAGACCAAAGATTTGCAGTTTACAGATCTTGTTTTTCAAACCGTGTATGTTTATATATAAACACCTAAAAAATTCCAAGAGCCCTTTGCGGAAGCGTCTAAGCGTATAACTTTGATCAAAGTCAATGGGATTAGGCAGTTAGGGCAAGAAATGTAAAAGGATTCACTAAAATTCACAGCCCTGGGAATTCACAACCTTGAATCTGACACCTAGACTATGTGTGTGCTGGAAAATAAAATAGACCAGGCACGGTCATGTGCTGGAGTGGCCAACTGGCATGGCATGGCCAGCATTCCCATGGCTAGACACTCCCTTGCTCTAAAACAGGCTGGCCACAACCAAATACCTGTTAGCAATGCCAGTGCCTAGGCAATACAGGGAACCTTCTGAGAAGGTGCTCTGAGCACTTTGTGTGGGGGACAGTGATCAATAATAGATGAACACTTCCGACGACCGTGGGAGGGGGGCACAGGAGCACACAGCGCAGTTTGCTGTTCAGACATGGTCCTCGAGTCTCTGTGCAGTTAAGCACTCCTGACTGGAGATCATTAAAGACAACATGCTCTGTGGGGAGCTGCCTGGGGTAATCTGGGGAGAATAGAAAGATAACCTCGGGATGTTTGATTTATTTTGCTGTCTTTGCTACTCCCTGTATTACATTTTGTCCAGTTCATTACTTGGATCCCTGCTCCCATCAGCAATACGATAGCTTTGTAATGAATTTGTAGATTCATTCTCCTTCCACCTGACCATCTGTTTTGCACTCTGGAAGTTGTTTCTTAGGCTATGGCCATACTAGTGTAGTATGAGTGCTGTACCACAGCCCAGCCACTGGAACTCAATCACCTGTGTCATTATATGGTTAGCATTGACCTTGACATTGTTTTGGTCAGCCAGCTAGCCCTCTCCCAGACCAGTCCCAGGCACAGTTCAGGAGTTAACATTGTCTAGGCACCATTACTTATAGGCAGTGTGAATATGCTCACCATGATTTTGGAACAAGTTTAATAGTATGGAAATGAAGTGAATGATCCAGTCTTAATAATCTTTGAGGGTCAGAAGTTATTCACTGACAATTCCTAGTATGGTAGTATAGTTCCAGATTTAGCACTAGATTCAGAGATTTTTAACATATTCCTTGCTACTGCTTTATCCCTGCCTTGTTGGGCTAAATCTCAGTAGCTCTAGTGCATTTGGAGACATTAATCTGTGACTTTCTTTAAAACTTTGAAGCAATTTGTTCTCAACCTACACAGATGAATACTGAACTAGATTCCTCCCAAAGCTGGAAACATCCACTCCAGGCCCCATAACTAGCTTCTTCTCTGACTGTGCCTACCTCCCTTCTATGGCTGCCAAAAACTCTCCTATAGGATGCTGGTTTCTCACCAATGTTTCCCAAATGCATCTTTCTAGGTGTTGGACTGTAGCATTACTTATTCTGTGGGCTTGTAATTCTTCACTTTTTGTATTTCACTTCTAATTTTTGTTCCTCTTTCAAATCTTTTTCCTGTTCCCAGATGTTGTTTTACCTTTAAATTATTGTGTCCTACTCCCTTTGAGATTTCCAGGTGACTGCTAGAGCTGCACACAACCTAGAAAGAAAATTATCCATCCCTACAAATCACTGAATTAATTTTGTTTCACATGATGTTGGCATTTGCTTAATTGTGGACTAATTTTATTTTCTCTTCTATACAAGGGTAGCTTCTGTTGACTTCATGATGCAATGCAGGACAGATTGTGGCTCCCTTGTTCCTAAAGGATATTTTTGACATCATAGTAAAATGCAGAAGACATTATTGCCAAAAATTCTAACATTGCATGTAAAAGAGAAGATTTTAAATTTAAAACTGTTGATGACTTTCTTAGAAAGAAAATGTATGACATAGATTTATTATAAGAAAACAATTGCAACAGAATGAAAAATTTTCTAATATATTTTGTGCAAATATTTAGCATTTAGAATTAAGAAACACTCAACGATTTCCCTGTAGCAAAATCTGATTTCGATCAGACAGTTCTTTCATTTGTGCAGAGAAAGCAATATACATTCATTCAATATCAAGGAATCATAGCAAAAATAAAAAAAAATCTTTTGTTTCTGCTTTCAGCATTTCCAAACTACTACTCCATTAAATGTGATCACCAGTTTATGTAATTCAACATGTGACAATTGTGTTAACCTCCTAGATATTGACTTACTTATCTTATAGTGCTGTCATTGAGAATGAATAAATATCTATTAGAGAATAGTAGAATATCTATTAGAGAATAATATTACAGTTTTGCTCATGAGGAGAATGGCACTTAAACTAGAAGTCCCAAGAAATTTATGAGACAACTTCTACAAACTTCTCAACAAAGATTTTTCATATTTATGCTGAATATCAAAATGTTTAATATTACAATGACTGATGGTATCGACCACATGCTTTTTTAGCAGAGAGACATAATATAGTTGTGTTTTCACTCATGAGAAAACAAAAATTTGACTGTTTGAGTTGAAATTGCATTGTACTTGATTTTTCTCTGGTTGACTGAACTGAGATTAAAATAAATCATTCCTCGTAGTAAACTGTGGTCAGAAAAAAGCTATTTTAACTATCCATATATCAAAGCCTATCATTCCAATATGGATATTTGTAAGGATAGTTTTGCCTTCAAAGAACTTAACACTTAAGGATAATTCCAATGTAACTTGAATAAAATTTATGACCTTTAATCTTAAGAGCTAAACAAATAATCAAGGTTATAAAAAAGTGTCATCACAGTGGTTGATATTCAGCTTGCCATAAGAGGTTGAGGAAGACGCTGTTAAGTACCATGGGTTATAATTAGATATGAATTTGGAAGTCTGTCTTGAGATGAAAAAAAGGATGTTCATCATAATCACCATTAATATTAATATAATGAATAGTAACATACTGGAATATAATATTATTACTTTATTTGGTCTGAATCTATTTAAATGGATTTGGATTGTCATCTAACTGCTTATATACACTATATATTACATATATGTTTTCAAGTCATTCATGCACAGAACCATCACTCATCTTTCTAAGACCTAATTAAAATTAGCTCTTATATTAACAATAGCTAGCTGATGCTGATCTAAGTCTAGACAGGGGAGAAGATGGTAGATCTTGGGAAAAAAATCTCACCCTTTCTATAAAATAAACTAATTCCAAAGGCACTGCAGACTGCTGCCTCAATCAACACCTTGGGACACCCTTGGATCACAAACCTACACAGGCAAGAGTCAAAACTTTCTAAACCCCTCCCCAGAAGACAGAAAGTGCCTGGTCTGGGCACAGTGGCTCAGGGATTCAGCCATGTGCATGAGGAAGCTTCATGTGACCAAGCAGCTCACAAGTCATCATGTCCACTGCATTCCAGGTATTTGTCTTTCTGCACTGTGATGAATAAAATCCAATCCAAGGTCACTGTTTTCTTAAATAAAGCCATCCAAAAGCCAAAGCCATCCAAAGCCAGTTAATGAGAGGCAGCCTTTCCCTCTATGTTTGACACCGTGACACTCTTCTTCCCCTTAAGGCAGCAAAACACCTGCAAAACTGGAAGAAGCTCATGACTATGGGAGTTGGTTTTGCAAGAAGTTAATGAAACAACAATGGATCCCCTCACATCCAAATAAAACCATAAAACTCTTCCACTGTGTCTTAGCTCCCTTGTGTGATTTCATAACCTACAGAAACTCATAGTTAACATTATGAAAGATACTGAAAAAAAACTATGAGAAATATTGGAGTTTTTTCCCTGTATATTTCCTGTGTATTTGAAAGTGGGAGAAAAACAGATAGATATTACTATTAAAGTGCAAAATACAAGTCTTCTACTAGTGTAAAACTCCAAACTTACTTGGAGAAAGCCTAAAAATGTTATTGATGGGAGATTTTTTGGAACAGTTTAGGCAAATACCTGTCAGGGAAATCTGGTTCTAGATGTACTTGCCCTCCCTCAGTTCTGTGTTCCTTGGATGCTTTCTTGAAATTCTTTCTAACCTTTTCTTTTTTGTCAGACTTTTCAACAGCCACTTTGTCACCCGTTTTTTCATTCACTGTTTCAAACAGTGGCCTTCAGCAAAGCGAAGAAATGGGTGAGATGGTCCCTCATGTGGGCTGGAACAAGCTGGCTCTACAAACCTGAATTTTTGGACTGTTGAGACTTCCTGCACAAACAGCTCCTGCCGGTTTCTGGAGTCAGAACTCCCCTGTTTAAAGGTGTCAGAGAATGGCAGAGGACATGTGGAGGTGCAACTTTTTTTATGTCTATGACTTAGGAAGACTTATGGGCTATATTTTTATCCTATGATGGCAATCAGTACAACCAGCTAAATTCCTTGATGCTCAGAGATCTGGTCCAGGTCTTCACCTGGACACACATGCTGTTGTACTCCATTGTTGCAACTGGGAATAAATGTTAATCACTATCCTGGACACCAATATCTTTTATGTGTTGTATGCATTATTGATACGCATTGGATACAAAGACTTTTACATGTTCATTTGCATTTAACTGAGGTAGTGGGGTCAAGACAGAGCTCAGCCCCCATTATTCCAAAATTGTGGCAATATTTAGAATCCTGTCTGATATAGCCATTCCTCATAGCCAGGGCAATGAGCCAATTCAAAGGCTATCTTGTGTCAGTGACATCAGTCTGTCAGAGACAACACATTACATTGGATTCACATAATTTTGCATATCTTCAGGCTAAGGAATGTAATAAATAAGACAGAATAACACAAATGTTGAAATGAGACATGTATCATAGCATACAATTTCATGGAATTCCCTAGAGGGGAGGACCAAAGGTTGACATTATGGGTAAGGATGACAGACAAATCTTCAGATATGCAGAGGTTATGTTCTACATAATGTCTAAGGATCCACAATCCTATCAGAAGTATCCAGTTTGAAATGTCTCTATCTTCTTTTATTTCTCAACATCCTACTTAAAGCTTAGCAAATAGAAGGAAAAAATTGATATTGTAAATGAGGTTTTAATACGTTGCATATAAAAAAATTTACAAATTATTCATTCTTAGTTTTCAAAGCATTTAAATTCTTGTCTTCACTGGTTCAAAAGAAAAAAAAAATCTCTATATTAAGATCAAACAGGCAGATGTTTCACTGGGAGTGGATATAAGACTGGTTGTTCGACTGTTGTTGAGGCAGTTACACATGGCAAAGCTTCATGGTCATAAGGACCCTACAGAGCTGGTAACTGCCCTTGTGCCGCACAATGTGAAGTGTACAACAAAAGGTGAAACATGGATTAAAATCATGCAGGTAGATAAAGAGACGGGGGAAACACATGGTCACCAAAATAATCAGAGGCTTTAAGGAGGGTTACAGTGGTTATACGCCTGAGCTGTACGTTTATTAAACCAACTGTTGCCAATAACACCGATTGGAATGTACCACTTACTTACCACCATTTGTTACTAGATGGACCACAATGAAGATAAGCTTTAGGGGGAATTTTGATGAATATGGCAGCTTTAGAGATTTTGATCACACACGTAGTTGGATAAGAAAATGGTTTAATAACTCTGGGAAAAGTGGACATTTAGGTGATAAAAACTCATACAATTTTTAGAGCAGGGGGGATGGATGACTGATATAAAAGCTGGAATAACCCAGCACAATATTTCTATATAACAAAAAAATCCATATTGCTGGTGTTTGATTAAAATCAGATGAAGTCTGATTAAAACCAGTCTGGACAGATTTCAGCACTCAATCTAAAGTTAATAAATTGTAGGTGGAAAATAGATAGATAAATAATAGAGTATACAATTTTTATAATCATATTTCTAAAGTTATAATTGTCTAAAATTATCAGATAGATTTATGCTGAAGGCCAAAATCTTGAATCACAGAATCATAGAATCATAGAATCACAGAATCATAAAATCATAGAATAGTTTAGTTTGGAAGGGACCTTTAGAGGCCAACTAGTCCAACTGCCCTGCGATGAGCAGGGACATCTGCAATTAGATCAGGTTGCTCAGAGCCCCGTCCAACCTGACCTGGAATGTTTCCAGGGATGGGGCATCTACCACCTCTCTGGGAAACCAGTTCCAGTGTTTCACCACCCTCATTGTCAAAACTTTCTTCCTTCTATCTAGCCTAAATCTATCATCTTTTAGTTTAAAACCATTACCCCTTGGCCTATGGCAACAGGCCCTGCTAAAATGTCTGTCCCCATCTTTATTCTAATCCCCTTGAAGTGCTGGAAGGCTGCAATAAGTTCTCCCTGGAGCCTTCTCTTCTCCAGGCTGAACAACCCCAACTCTCTCAGCCTGTCCTCACAGCAGAGGTGTTCCATCCCTTGGATCATTGTTGTGGCCCTCCTCTAGACCCACTCCAACAGGTCCATGTCTTTCCTGTGCTGAGGGCTCCAGAGCTGGATGCAGGACTCCAGGTGGGGTCTCACCAGAGCAGAGGGGCAAAATCCCCTCCCTCGACCTGCTGGCCTCGCTGCTTTGGATGCAGCCCAGGATGTGGTTGGCCTTCTGGGCTTCAAGCGCACATTGCTGGCTCATGGCCAGCTTTTCATCCACCAGTGCCCCCAAGTCCTTCTCAGCAGGGCTGCTCGCCATCCCTTCAAGCCCCAGTCAGTACTGATACCGGGGGTTTCCCCGACCCAGGTGCAGGACCCTGCACTTGGTCTTGTTGAACATTTCAAGATTTTTTACCAACAGCATGAGTTACTTGCCTCACACATTTTATTCATACCACATGATATGAGACACATTACAAAACAATTTATTTTGAAAATATTGAAAAAAATGTTCAGCCTGTTCCTAACCACTCCTAAGTCATAAACTTTAATGAAAAATGCTGTATAGAAAAAGGCAATACCACTCCTCTGTAATTCAGGTGTACTAGCTAAGCAGCTTGAATTTCCTAAAATAACACTTTGTTATCTGATATCAAATCCTCGATGCTTATTTGTGGGAGAAAACTGTACATTTCATTAACGTAATGAGACATCCACTATGTCAAATGAAAAGCATTAATACAGTAAATGAGGCAGGTAAATAGGTCAGATGGAGTTAGCACAGTCTTCTGACTTCTGATCTAGAGTGCAAGGAATTGATTTTACCAAACTTTAATCTTTTTTGTAACCTTCTAACCAGCCTTACATTGAAGGGAAGAATAATGAGATCTTTTTCTAAAGTAAATAAATATATATATGTATTTTT
>NW_010511159.1:8645-21381 GCF_000687285.1 Phaethon lepturus | reverse complement strand
GTTCAAAAAACGTGTGGATGTGGCACTTCGAACATGGTTTGGGGGCATGGTGGCATTGGATTAACAGTTGGACTTGATGATCTTGAAGGTCCTTTCAACCTTAATGATTCTATGATTCTGTTGTTCTGTGAAATAATGATAGAACTAGTCATGTTATTAGCAATATAAAAAGAAAAATAATTGTTAATCATTCTAGAAAGGAAGGTGATTTTCTTTTTATCTGGGTATTGCTAATTATTTCTGGCTGAGAAACATTCAAGGCAGCTGTGTAGGAGTTGAATTGTTTAGATTACACTGTTTGTCTTTTTTTCTCTTCTGCTTCTTATGGTCTGTTTGTTTGTTTTTAAATCAGTTGCATACAACATAGCCATGAGCTTATGGCTATCATTTAAAGATACACAAACAGATATGATTAAATTAAAATATGCACAGCCTACTTTAGCACAGTGGAAGAAATAGTGTGAGCAGAACTAGCTCATGAATAAGTTTAATAGATCTAGAGAGCTTTCTGAAATGCAACAAAATTGGTTTTAAAAATGTAATCAATGAGGAAAAGTAAAAAATGTCTGGATTTCTCTGGTCAGTTATAAGAAAAAATAGAATTACTATCTCTGCATAACCATAGTTTAGCCCCAAAGTAATATCATTAGTACCTGAATTAGCAATAGCAACTGATTTAAGGAAACATGAGATTTTTGCAAGATATGCCAGTGAGCCATTGCATTATGATCTCTAGTCTTATCGTGGCTTAATCCCAGCTGGCAACTAAGCACCACCCAGCTCACTCCCTCACAGTGGCATAGTGGAGAGAGAATCAGAAGAGTAAAAGTGAGAAAACTCATGGGTTGAGATAAAGACAGTTTAACAGGTAAAGCAAAAGCCGCGCACACAAGCAAAGCAAAACAAGGAATTCATTCACCACTCCCCACGGGCAGGCAGGGGTTCAGCCATCCCCAGGGAAGCAGGGCTCCATCACACATGATGGTTACTTGGGAAGACAAATGCCATAACCCCAAACATCCCTCCACCCCTTCCTTCTTCTTCCCCCAGCTTTATATACTGAGCATGACGTTGTATGGTATGGAATATCCCTTTGGTCAGCCTGGGTCAGCTGTCCCCATTGTGTCCCCTCTCAGCTTCCTGTGCACCCCCAGCCTCCTTGCTGGCAGCCCAGCACAAGAAGCTGGACAGTCCTTGACTGCTCAGCAACAACTCAAAACATCAGTATGCTATCAACATTATTTTTATCCCAAATCCAAAACACAGCCTCATACTAGCTTCTATGAAGAAAGTTAAATCTATCCCAGCTGAAACCAGGACAAGTCCTTAGCTCAGCAAATGGAATGCTAAAGTGCTTTGCATCATTATGGCTTGATCTAATATTTCTGTCAGCCCACTGCTGTATTTTAGCAGTGCAGTGCTATGCAGAAATAACTAGTCATAAGTAAGTGAGCTTTAGTACTGAACATGGTGACACTGAATCGAGTTTCATTTTCACCATCTTTCTAGTCCGTTAGGTTACATCAGCACAGCTTATGCATCAGGAAGACACATCCAACCCTCAAGGTCAACAGACAGAGAGAGAAAGATGCACTCTGTTCAAGGCTAGTCCCACCAGTCCACAATAAAGTGTACAAAGAAAAAGATGCCCATTTAAGTCACTATTTATGAAATTAATTTGAGGGTATCAAAGCTCTGAGGTGTATTGTCAGTGTGTAAGGGCATTTGAACATGCAGAGCCCGTTAGAGTAAGTTAGTTACAAAGTACAGAAAGGACTGCAGCTGGTGTAGTCTTGTCTCTGATATCTGTTGGTAAATGTTCCCCTTGGTATGAGCAGAGCATGTGGTCAGGAAATCAGGACCTAGGATTGATCTCTGAATTTAACCAGCAAGTGTAGAGAGGAACACTGAGAATGAATATATCAGCTCTACCTACTGCTTCTGTGATTAGCTCAAGAATTTCTACATAGCTCTGAATTATGTCAAATTTTGTCACTGAAGAATTCTGCTTTTCCAAAGATGGAGTGTTAAGCCTATGTATAAATTTGAAGGACACATATAGATTTGCAAAAAAAATAAGAATTGTTCAAATCCTGTTATCTGTTTTTCCCTGTCCTTGGGGAACCAAGATGGATCCTTTTGGAAAGTTTAAGAAAAGAGAATCATCATAGAATCATGGAATGGTTTGGGATGGAAGGGACCTTAAAGATCATCTAGTTCCAATTTACCTGCCAGGCAGGGACATCTCCATCTAGAAAAGCTTGCTCAAAGCCCCGTCAAATCTGACCTTGGATGTTTCCAGAGATGGGGCATCTACCACTTCTCTGGGCAATTTATTCCAGTGTTTCACCACCCTCATTCTGAAAAAAATTATTCCTTACATCTAGTCAAAATCTACTCTTTTTTAGTTTAAAACCATTACCCCTTGTCCTATCACAACAGGCCCTGGTAAAATGTTTGTCCTCTTCATCTTTCTTATGAGCCCCCTTTAAGGACTGGAAGGCTGCAATAAGGTCTCCCTGGAGCCTTCTCTTCTCCAGGTTGAACAACCCCAACTCTCTCAGTCTGTCCTCATAGGAGAGGTGTTCCATCCCTCTGATCACCCTTGTGGCCCTTCTCTGGAGTTGCTCCAACAGGTCCATGTCCTTCTTATGTTGGAGGCCCCAGAGCTGGACACACTACTGCAGGTGGGAGACACCTGCACACTCAAATTCAGAGATCAGTGGTAGAATCCTAGAATTCCTCAAGTTGGAAGGGACCCATAGGGATCATCAAGTCCGACTCCCTGATCCTTGTAGGATCTACCTAAAATTAAACAATACGACTAAGAGCATTGTCCAGATGCTTCTTGAACTCTGACAGGCTTGGTGCTGTGATCACTTCCCTGGGCAGCCTATTCCAGTGACCGATCACCCTCTCAGTGATGCAGCTTCCTTCCATTTCCTCATGTTCTATTGCTGGTCACCAGAGAGGAGATCAGCACCTCCCTCTCTGCTGCCCCCCTTATGGAAAGTGTAGACTGCGATGAGGTCACCCCTCAGTCTTCTCTTCTCCAAGCTGAACAAACCAAGTGACCTCAGCCACTCCTTGTCAGTCTTGCCCTCGAAAGGTATGGGAGGTCCTGCTTCAAATCCCTGCTCTTTTCCCTGGAATATTTAAGGCAACAACTTCTGATCTGCTATAAGCACAAAAAAAGAGTTTTCCTTAAGCAAATTAATTATACCTCATCTATAAATTATGTTTGCACCTTAATAAGGTCAGTAATAGGATTTAATTTTAAAATAATGTGTTTTTCTCTATTTCATATTGTAATATCGCCAAATATGGGACTTTATACGGTATTTTTTTAATGTGAGGAATCAAATAAAAAACATTTCTTCTTAGATTTGATTAAAAATAAGTCAATTTCTCAAGGAATGAAAAGTAAGTGACAATTAAGGATAACTTTAAACTGATAACTCTACCAGAAATGTATTCAAAACTGGATCCAAAATAAATAAACTTCATATTGTCTACTTTTCGAAGAAAATCAATTATTCATTCCATAACATATGTTGAGTCCTGAAATGATTGTTTCCAGACATAGGTTTTCCTGTTTATTATTAAATTTTCTTTAATGAAAAAAATTATATGCAGTTTTAGAAGCATCTGCCTCAAAATTAAAATTTAATTGATGCTACTCTGTTTAAATTAGGGACTGTGTACTTTTCTGAACATACTCATTAGATTCCGCACATAATTAATTCTTTAAACTATTTTAGTGTCAATGTTCTTTTTTTTAAAAAATGTTTTTGTTTGGATTGCATCATTGAAGATAATGTTGTCTGTTTTCCTCAGCGACCCCTGAATTCCAAAACAGACCTGGACCCCAACCTATCTCTATTTACAGAACTCCCTTGATCATAGTAACACAACACCTCCCAATTTTGACTGCAGTTATCCTCCTAACACCTTGCCATGTATAAGAAAGGGATTGTATCTCCTTAGGCATATTGTAATAATTTGTTATGGTGAGTGTTTTAGAAATAATTATTTTAAAATTTTAAATAGCAGTATATACCTAGACAAGTATTAATTTATGGCTTGTCTAACATAGATATCCAGCACAATTATTCAAAACACAGAAGTCAGCTTCTGATTCTGTATAAATGGAATAGATGCAATCACACCTGTGAAACACTGCTGTCCATATTTCACTGTTTGGGAAGAGTTATAAACAGAAGCTAAGCAAATATTAATAGATCACAGAAGAATCCTGCTATGAATCAAAGTTACTTGTCTTAACCTTAGGCTATGGAATTAAGCATGGAATTTACTTGTGTCTAACCAGTACCTCTATGTTGCTGGCTGTTTTTTTCTGAAACTGGTGGCAATCTACGTTCACAGTAACTTATATGCATAAGTTATATCTGCAAAAATACTTCTTACTCAAAAAAATGCAAGATAAGGGGATGAATTTATTTTCTTTTGCACATGTGTAAAATGATAATGAGAATTTCAAAAATTTTCCTACCAAAAATATACAGTGATCTTTACTTTTAATAAATAGCATTTTTCTTAATTTTCCCATTTTCCTCATGTTTAATTTTATCCTGCTTTTTAGATCAAATAGTTGACTAAGATCTCAGAGGACAATCTAACCTCTATTTCACATTGATATTGAAAAATCACTTACAAGTGCATTATTAGGTCCCAGACATAACACAGGAACTATTCACAGGTGCATATAAAGAAATTTGAGCGGGTTCATGCACACCAGAGTGGTTAGGCAGCATGAATCAGTGGCAAGTCACATAGCTTTAGTGACTCCAACTGTATCTCCAACAGTATTAGGATTCAAGTTAAACAGTATTCAAAGGGCTTTTTTTCACAAGTACTTTCTACAGATAACTCTATAATATTTGGACATCCTTGAGGTGTGATAAGCAACTGATCTGCTCTAAAACTTATACCTGAGATATTTAAGATGGAGTTTTTAAAACTTGAGACTCTCAGTAACCTTTTGCTTTCTCTCACCTTCTTTTTTGGTTCCATCTCTTCTCTACTCACATTCTTATATTTTGGTCTTCATCAACAATATTATTAGGACATGACTATATATATATCTTATCTCATCTTTCTCAATTACTCTGGAATAAGTGGAGATACAGAGAAAACTGACTGCCACTGTAATGACAAGACTCTTTCTGGTTGCAGAAGTTTAGTAGAGAAGTTTCAGCTACATTTCTAGAAATTTACCCACACATCTCATAATTTTAAATAATTTTTTACCTTTTTGTTATTCCACCCTAAGTAGATTTCCTATCTTTATTCTTTTTTGTTACATTTTATTCCATAGTTTTTCTATCTCATCTCTCATTTATTTCTTAACTAAAATGTAGAATAGCAATTTCACACTGCAGATTTCAGGTGTCAGGTGAAAAATAAGAAAAGGTATAACTGAGTACCACACAGCTGCTCCCTCCCTCCCTCCCCCCTCATGGGATGGGGGAGAGAATCAGAAGTGTAAAAGTGAGAAAATTTGTGGGTTGAAACAAAAACATTTTAATAAACTAAAGCAAAACAACATAATAAGAAGAATAAATTGTAAGGATAAGGAAAATAACAAAGAGGGAGAAATAAAATCCAAAAAAGACAAATGATGCAAATGAAAACAATTGCTCACCACCGACTGATGCCCAGCCAGTCCCCAAGCAGCAGCCTCCGTACCAGCCTCCCCAGTAGTTTTATTGCTGAGCACAATGCTGTATGGTATGGAATACCCCTTTGGTGAGTTGGGGTCAGCTGTCCCAACTGTGTCCCCTCACAACTTTTTGTGTACCTCCAACCTACTCACTGGTGAGGTGGTGTGAGGAGCAGAAAAGACTCTGTGTAAACACTGCTCAGCAATAACTAAAACCTCCCTGTATTATCAACACTGTTTCTGGCACATATCCAAAACATAGCCCCATACTAGCTACTATGAAGAAAATGAACTCTATCCCAGCCAAAACCAGCACACTACAAATGAACAAATTAATTTGCAGATGAAAACTCAAAAAATCTTTAAAATATTGAACTTAATTATTGGTACATATGTTAGATTTTAAAATCTTTGTATACAGTGTAGATCTTGGGTATGAGAAAAATCAATGTTATATTCTGGAAATGATCTTTGTGTCCAGTCTGAGAATCTATCTACACAGGGACACCGATATTGCACAATAAACACTTCATCCAAGTTACATAGAATCGTAGAATCATTTAGGTTGGAAAAGACCTTTAAGTTCATCGAGACCAACTGTAAACCTAACACTGCCAAGTCCACCACTAAACCATGTCCCTGAGCACCACATTTACACGTCTTTTAAATACCCCCAGGGATAGTGACACTTCCCTGGGCAGCCTGTTCCAATGTTTGAAAATCTTTTCTGTGAAGAATTTTTCCTAATATCCAATCTAAACCTCCCCTGGCACAACTTGAGGCCATTTCCTCTTGTCCTATCACTTATTGATTGGGAGAGGAGACCAACACCCAACTTGCTACAATCCCCTTTCAGGTAGTTGTAGGGTACGATAAGGTCTCCCCTCAGCCTCCTCTTCTCCAGACTGAACAACCCCAGTTCCCACAGCCGCTCCTGGTAAGACTTGTGCTGTAGACCGTTCATGTCTAAAACCCTTCAACAGCTAGTGAAATGATACAGCATTTTCAGAGGATAATGGTTCTCACACTAAAAAACCTAGCCAAAATAGGTGGGATGAATCATCCATTGATGTAAGTGGAGATCTTTCTACTGGGACTACAACAACTTTCATAAAGCGCTTACTTACCTTTCAGATGGCTCAATATATATCTGAATGACTCTTAGTACCATGAAGTTCTTCTTCACTAACAGTACCACTTAGGCATATTCAGATTTATTTTATATCACATAGAACTTTTATTATCTCCCTGTTTTCCTAGAATAATTCCGAATAGTTTGCCCATCTTAGGTTCCAGAAAAAATCATCCTTGCAGGATTCTTGAAAGCAGATTACTTCCGTTGTGAGCGCCAATGATTTCCTACTACTTGACTCCTGTATTTTGACTATTTCTTAATTTATTTGTGATTTCTCACCCCCTAAGCATTTTTTTTCTGAAAACTCTTAAGAGTTTTCCTTATGCATCTTGTATGAAGTTGTTTTCTGAATCACAGCGTTTTCTACTAGATGTAGTTCTTTGGTTCAAATACTCATTCATTTTTTCAAATTATTCTGATACTCTGCAAGACATAATATCCTAGTGCAAAAGATGTATTCACTTTCCCTATATTTATCCATGTGTTGACTAATAGATTTCCATTTAACATTTTCACAAATTCACATGGTTTATGTGTCAAATCTATCACCTGGTAATTCCTGGACCACCAGTGGAGCTCTTTTTAAAAACTGGTGCCGCCCTTGCAAAAATTTTTTCCTCTAATGATAGATTGGATGGACAGATTACATACCAATAATTTTTTCAGCAGTTTCATACCTGATTTTCTTTAGAACTTGGGGAAGATTAGTATCGTCTTGATGTTTTATTATTCCCTTTTTTTTTTTTTAAGAACATTTTTTACTAATACTGACATTTCCTCAGACTTTTCCTAGGAATCCTCTCTAACAGAGAGTAAATCTGGTGAAGGAACCTCCCTGAAAACATTTGTCATGGGAACACTGGTGCAATAAAGAAAACTCAATAATTTTGCTTTTCTACAATATATTTATAGATCTTTTATGCTGATTTTAAACTTTGTCATGGTCAAGTCATTTTGCATCCATTTTCTGAGCAAGGTTTTCTACTCCTCTTCACTTTTTGCTTCTAATATGGCCTATTGTTGCATATTATAAAAAAATGTATGTGCAATATACTGTTGAACCTTGCAATGTTCAATGTTTTCATGGTGTAATGTTAATACCAGACTCTACTTTGGAGCACAGTTTAGTTTAGTTTGCTTTACCCATTAAATTAATTGGAATAACAGTTATAAATTTGTGATAGGTCTAGGAAGGAACCTTTTCTAAATTACAATTAATTCAGCAGAACAAGGACTTCTTATATAGCACAGCTGACTTTACATATTGGAAAGCAACTATTGTGGTTTAGCCCCAGCCGGCAATTAAGCACCACACAGCCACTTGCTCACTCCCCGCCCACGGTGGGACAGGGGAAAGAATCGGGAAAAACTCCTGGGTTGATATAAAAACAGTTTAATATGGCAGTGAGAGGGGGAATGAAAACAACAACAACAACAACAACAACAACAACAACAACAACAATAATAATAATAATGACAAAGGAATGTACAAGAACAAGTGATGCCCAATGCAGCAATTGCTCACCACCTGGTGATCAGTAGCCTGTCTCTGAGCGCAATTCCCACCCCCTGTCCAACTCCAGTTTATGCACTGGGCATGACGTTGTGTGGTGGGGAATATCCCTTTGGCCAGGCTGGCTCAGCTGTCCTGGCTGTGCCCTCTCCCAGCTTCCCGTGCCCCTCCCCACTGGCACAGTGTGGGGAGCTGAAAAGTCCTTGGCTGAGTATAAGCACTACAGCTACTTAGCCACAACTAAAACTTCATTGTGTTATCATCAACATTGTTCTCATACCAACTCCAAAGCACAGCACTATACCAACCTAATTAGAGTCTGGTATTAGCATTACACCTTGAAAAGACATTTTAGTTCTTGCGTATTATCCTTTTTGATTTTAGGGAAACTGTGGGCAAATATTGTGGTAGAGAAACAAGATAATAACAAAGCCACCTGTCTAGAAGATGACCCTTCTAGAAGAAGACTTTCTTCAGACTGTGATCTGATCTTTCCTATTCTGTGGATTGTAAATATTTCTGCTATGCACTTATCTTTGTAAGATCATAAGAAGTCAAATCTGCAACTACTACTCATTACAGAATTACAAAGAAGAAATGACAGAATATATGCTTTAATTATAAATGGATTTAGGAGCTATGTTAAGATAGTTGGATATCTTATTTTGATGTCACAATTCTTTCACAGGACTATGTAGGAAGCTGTGTTCTGACGATACTGGGTAGAAGCTTTTGAAATTACTCATAAGGTTTTGAATGTAGATGTTTTAGCAGTTGTAGCATTAAGTTAGTAGACTTTAGTAAATCCTTTGAAAACAATCCTTTATCACTACTTAAATGTCTGTCTGGTATATTCCTTGATACAACCTTGAGAATCAAATTTATAAAATGAAATAGTATTACTAATTCCTCAAGATATTAAAATATCAATGTCACATAGGACAGGCCAAATTTTTCCTGTTCTCCCAGCGTGTACCATTTGGGAATATTATACCGACCTTAAAAAAATGGAAACTACTACAAATTCATTCAGATGTTCAGAGAGCTAAGAGCAATGCCAAAAGGGTTAGTATCTCGTATTCTACAGCTTATCAGCAGTGTTACTGGTATTTGGATTTTTATAGAATCTAAATATATAACTTCAGTCTGTACTGATATATAACTTCATTTCTGTGTATGTGTTTGTGCATGTATAAACACACAGAAGAGAATGAATATGCAAATTATATACTCCACTAGAATTCTGTATTATCTCAGAGATGGCAGGGATTCATAATTATATAAATACATATTCTGTTTCTAATGGAAGAAGTCATAAAAGTCTGCATGAATTTTCCAGGGATACCATATTTTAAAGAATTATTAATTGCTAACACTAGAATGGTGCTTTTTTTTAATGTTGTACTGTATATGCAGAGATGGAAAAAGGAGTTACTCCAGGAGAGTGTGAGAAAGAAAGCTATAGAACTCACTAATGAATGTTATTTTTTATCTTTAAACCATGCTTATGTAAATTGTATGAAATGCTTGTCTGTGCATGAATAGTATTTGTATTTGTGAGGGAACATAATATCTACAAAACCACTGAAATAAAATACTTCATTATTAGAATACTATTGTGTTCAGTTCCTAACAACACAGAATCACTGAATTTTGCTTCTTTACACCCCATTTAATATCAATGCAAAATACCTGTAAAATTCACAGCTTTAGTGAGTGTTTAGTTATTCAGAAGTTAGTATAACTCCTAACCTAGTTTTATTTTATTACTTGTACAACCACCAGCTTGTACAACCTCACGAAGTTGCAATAGGGACAAATTTAGCCTGGTTGTTCATAGTGAGGATTTGCTGCACATGATATTTGACATTCTTTGGGAGCATGTTAAGTGCTGCAATTAGGCTATATATGATATGTCCTTACTGGAGTTTGCTGATGTACATGAGCTTTAACTGGTGTTAGTTTCACCATGATGTGTATCCAGATAGATCATTTTTTCTGTTCTTTATTATACCAAACCATAGGAAAAATATGTTCTTTACATGTTCAATATCCTCTATAAAGTTCCGTGTTTAAAAAAAATTAAAAATAATAAAAATCCTTTCATCCACCATGTAAAAATATATGTATATTATTAATTTAAGCTTCAGTACTGATGAAGTTTCAAAAAGGTTTTACATTCTTCTGTAGGAAACATAATAATAAATAAGAAAAACTCACTGTTAGAAACAGTTTGTATTTTCACTACAAATCATGGAAGCACAGAAAACCGTGATCGTTTTAAAGACCAGACATCAAGTAACAATATTACCATAAATATTCTTCTATTTATTAAAAAAATATTTTAAAAAAGCACAATGTTCGTGAGCTAAGGGATGTATATGCAATCCCATAAATAATCTGAGGAAGTTTGTGCTTGATCCATTTTTCTGCAGCTTGTGGTTTTTTCACTGCCTAAATTTTCCACACTCCCCCGTTGGGAAATTTAAGGAAGACTTAAATTTCTGTCTCAGCCTAATAGTGCAAACACTTCAGAATACAGAAAAAAATATTCCTGAAACAAATAATACATAACTAAGAAGACAAATGCCATCGTTGTTTGCCATTTCTTATATATTGTTTACATTATGCTCAATAGTTAAAAGATAAAAAAAAAGTCAATAAGCTCTGCTACCCGAAAGCATACACACATATTACATAGATTTTCTCATCAAGGTAGTGCCACTGTTGCAAAATTGATGCTTAACCTCTGTGCCGGTATGCTCCTCCCCACCTCCCCAGCCCGACCTTTATTTCCTGTAACCCTGCTCAAGTGATAACCGCCAGTGGTTGCCTCTGGCTCAGAGGGGATTCAAGAGCCAGATCGCAGCACAATAGCCAAGGGCTAATTTGAGCAATGAGCCCACCTAACCACAGTGCTGATCAATGTCCAACTCAAGCCAAATTTGGAAGCAACTAAAATCTGTGGTCAGCGCGCAAATATGACTATGAGTCATCTTACCCCCATAAAAAATGAGCGGCCCAAGAGCCCTTTGAGCTCTCGTGAAATGACAGTGGGCTGCACACCAGGATCTCCCCTTGAGTAGGGATGCCTCTCACACTTATTCCTCAAGGTTGAGAAATTTCTTGCCACAACAGATTCTCGGTAAATGACTAATAGCATGTTAAACTTTGAAATCTTAGCTAAGTTATGTAAAAGATTGATTGTGCATATATAATCCTTTAGACATAAACCATTGACCAAGTCTGAGACTAAGTCTGGATCCAGTCACACCTCCACATCTCTCTCAGAAGGAATTTAGAGTGCAAGGGGGTCCTCTCTGAACCTCACATCTCAATGGGAAGATCTCCCTCGCAGTTTTGTTTGACCCTGTCCTCTACGGAGTAAATAATCACGTATACCTTGACATCAAATGTTGTTAAAGCCCTGTTGCATTCATTATCAAATTTTGTTAAATCATTGTTTTATATCAATAAACATATTGCTGCTTCTCTCTTGCTAGTGAAGTGAATCACTCTTTCTGCAACAACCTCACTGACTTCATACCAAGCTCTGCAGCCAAGCTGGTAGCTTTCCCCATCTGTGGAGTTTTTTGCTCTGTTTCCTCACTTTCGGTTTTGTAGTTTGGTGTTAATAAACTAACTGTATTTCAGCTCTATTGTAGCTTAAATTTCACAGACTGCATCGTTTCTTTGTCAGTGTCTATGTTTTTTGTTTATTCATTGTTGTTTGTTTGTTTGTTTTGCTTTGTTTTTGAGAGAGATTAAAATGGTCTTATTGTAACAGCAGGCTTAAGCAGAGAGAAAGAATAATTACTTTGGAATTTATCACATGATATCCTACAATGTATACATGTTCTGTAAAGCACTGGCCCTCTGCATCAGAACTGGTACACAGCAGATAATTACCTATGAATCTCCCACTGCATGAAATCATCATCAGAGAGTTAAAACTCAGTTATAACTGAAAGAACACAGAGCCACCCGTACACTGGCAGTCACACCATGGTCAACAGGCCATGGATCTGCAAAAGTTGGTAAAATCCCTTTACTGTAGGTTTGTGAGAAAATACAGAAAATATACATATGCACTGTAAGGCGAAGGGGAAGGGGAAAGGAAAATGGGAAAGGGAGAGAGAAAGGGAAAAGGGAAAAGAAAAAGAGAAAGGGAAAGGTGGCCAGAGGTTCAGGATTTGTTTCTCTGATTTATTTTCCATAACAAACTGAATAGAGCCTACGATTGGGGTGGCTAGTGTTAAAGAAAATGCCTCTTTGAAAGGAGAAAACAAGCACTGGCAAGGTCATGAGGATCCCACACAGCTCCGTGAAATGAGGTCACAAAAGATTGTTTTTTAAGCTTCTGGAAGGGAACCGTAAATCATCATTAAGGATCTTGTATCTTCAG
>NW_010511159.1:0-8614 GCF_000687285.1 Phaethon lepturus | reverse complement strand
GTGATCTATTCTGAATGGAAAGAGGTAAGTCTGAAACACTATTGCAAGTGTAGGTAACTGAAAAAAAAAAAAGTATGCAGAACACAAATGTGTGTCTTAGACCTACAGGGGTGTACCTGGACATGAAAAAGTCATATTGTGAAAGCAGGTATAGTAAAACTGTATTATACTTACTGGCTAAAATCAGGACAGATGCAGCAAAATTAATAGTGAGAAAACTGCTTTTGGGAAAGAAAAGCTACCTACTTCTATTTTTCCCTGAGAAAAGAGGGAAATTTATTCTTTGGAGAATAGTAAATACATGTATAAATTAAAAAATATTCCCTATGTTTAAGTCTACATTTTTCTCCAAGCTCTTAAAAAGTGTTGTTGTGTTGACTAGCATGAGTGTTTAGGTGAATTCACCACTGAGGAGAAAAAAAACACAAAATAGCTGTACCTGCTTATGGGAAATAAAGACTGCAGACTTTTGCCTCCCTTTAGTCCTGTTCAAGCGGCACAGAGAAAAAAGGTCTGTCTTAACACACTGTGCTGTGGAGTAATTGCAGTAGATGAGAAACAGGAATGAAGCTGAAGGACCTCTCAGGACATGAGAATAAATTATGCTGGTCATTTATTGTAGGTTACAACGACATTGATCTCTGCTAATGTAAAAGTGAAGGAAAAGCCAATGTTCAGGGCCAAAGAAATGTTTTTGAAATTGAATAGAGGCAAAACTACCAAGGTTTTAACGACTTGATTTTTAAAAATTTATTTTTCTCAACTGCAGCTAGAGGAAAGTACTTATATCTAAATAACTGAAATTAAACAATTGGTTAACCAACACCTCATTATTAAGCAAAAATTAATAAAACCTGGAGACTTTTCTCCTTCATCTTCATTTGTTGCAGTTATAACACAAAGAAGATCCAAGCATACATAAGTGGTTTCAGGAAAGACAATGGCCTTTAAATAGTACTACTTCAGGAGACAGAAAAAATACCATTTAAAATTAAGATAACATTGGGAACTGCATGTGGATCATTCACCTTGCCTGTTGTGTGCTTTTTAAGGTTATCTCTGTTCAGGTCTGACCACAGAACTCAGCAGTACAAAATGTTCTTACGGATTAATTGCTTCAAAATGCATTGGAGTCTGGTTTCCATGGCTCTCCTACTCACAGTGCAGAAACTACTAAATCTGACAGTACTTGGAGTATTGTAAAAAAAAAAAGATAACTTCAGCTAACCATGGCATATTGGAAAAGATAGGCAGAAACTCCCTGTTGGTTAGCTTTTGTAGTCCTGAAAAAAACCAAATTTAGCTTGACCTTTTAATAGCGCTCTTGTGATTGTTTGCACTTTCTTTTTAGAATCATAAAACCAGAGAATAATTTGGGTCAGAAAGAACCTCAGGAGGTCTCTAGCCCCACATCCTGCTCAAAGCAGGGTCAGCTATGAGAACAGGCCAGGCTGCTCAGGGCTTAATCTGGTCAGGTCTTGAAACCTTCAAGGCTGTCATCTGGGCAAGTTCATACTACAGTAGATCCTTTAGTAGTAGATCTCAGTAGACTTAAGTAGATCCTCTAAATCCTTTAGTAGGTCATCCTATTTCTATAGAAACATTTTTTTAGCTAGAACTAGCACAATTCAAACAACTACTACAGACCCTGGGTTCTTAGTATGTTTATTCCTTCCCTTCATCTAATTACCACATGCCTGAAAACATCTGAAGCTTTTAGTTTTCTTTACTGAAAGGGTAGAGAATCCTAGAATTAGCTGTAGAGTAAGCCCTTGCACATGGACAGCTAACACAGTGTGGCTCCTGTGTGGGAACTTGCTCCTGGGTGAAGCTGGAGCTCCTAGTGCGGTATGCTTGCTTCCACGCTTGGTCAACTCTGGCATATGGGTTTCCAGGCCTGGGGAAAGGTGGTTAGGAAGAGAATACCACACTGTTGAAAGGCAAGACTATAGTATAAGAAAGTGAAAAAGCCAGAGGCTAGGCTTGGGGGACTATATAGTATCATGAACTTTTACATGGAATGCAGTTTTGCTTTTCTTAAAAGGCAAATTTGCTTTTATTAAATGTCTTGGGACACTGCTATAAAATCTTCCTTGGGTCTCATGGTGCTGAAGGTTGACCTTATTTAACTTTGTTTAACGATATTTAACACTGAGTGATGCAACCATCCATGGAGATGCTAAAGATTTTAGTTTTTTCATTTTTTCCACTAATGGATAAACGCAGGATAGGTCTTAAATTATTTGCTCCATGTATTTCACTGGGGTAGAAAGTTTGGCAGCCCAAAATTTCATCAATTCAGCCTAGAAGGCATGGGTAGAATTAAGTAAGCTTAGCAAGAAGGCAGTGGGAAGCAATGTGAAGAAGCAAGACCTCCATTATTTCTTCTGTAGCTGATTAAGATTTTAGTATATTTTAGTCTCCTTTTTGGGTAGACAGGAATAAATGGTCTGAAAGATAGACACATAAAGCATTCACCATTTGAAATTAAAAGGAGACATACTTTGAAACTATGAAATTGTATTGCTAAGTGCGTTGAAAAATCAAGTAATCTTTTCATACTGGACATCCAGAGATAACATTTTTATTAAAAATTAAAATTTTAAATTGCTCATCTTCATATGAAGAAAAACCTTCCTGAGGTCTTCTTAAGGTTTTATCTTCCTATCCCCTTCAGACGAAGTTGTCTTCTGTCATGCTTTAGCCCCAGCCGGCAACTAAGCACCACGCAGCCGCTCGCTCACTCCCCCTCCCACAGTGGGATGGGGAAGAGAATTGGGAAAAAAAAAAACTCGTGGGTTGAGATAAACACGGTTTAATAGGACAGAAAGAAAGAAGGGAACAACAATGATAATACCAACAAAGGAATGTACAAGAACAAGTGATGCCCAATACAGCAATTGCTCACCACCCTGTGATCGACAGCCCGTCCCCGAGCAGCGACTTCCACCCCCCGGCCAACTCCAGTCTATGTACTGGGCATGACGTCGTATGGTAGGAAACATCCCTTTAGACAGTCTGGGTCAGCTGTCCCGCTTGTGTCCCCTCCCAGCTCCCCGTGCACCCCCACCTGCTCGCTGGCAGGCCAGCACAAGAAGCTGGACTGTCCTTGACTGCTCAGCAACAACCCAAAACATCAGCACATTATCAACAGTTTCTCATCCCAAATCCAAAACACAGCCTCACACTGGCTTCTGTGAAGAAAACCAGCTCTATCCTGGCTGAAACCAGGACACTTCTCCATTCATAACAGTGGCATGCAAGTATATATGTTTACATGCATGAGTAAGGAAAGTGTTATACTGATATTTCTAAGGATGGACTAAAGATTCTTCCAAAACTTGTGAAAACACTGGAATTGACCTGAAGATGAATACTGATGTTAATTCTGCCATTTGCTAACTTCAGAATACCAAACTTGCACTGACAATATTTTTTTTCTGGCATTGATTTCTTAAGATAATATTTAAATTAAGTCAAATTTATTTTTCTTCTTTTTCTCTTTTTCCCCACTTCTTTCCCCTGGCCCATCCCCAACCCCCCCTTGAGTTCTGTAGGCTTGAAACAAAGCCTTCTGTTTGTCTTGAAACAACGAACCAAGGGAAATTGCAACCTCTATGAATCAGGTGTGACCTTCACATCATCTGAAAATACAATAAATGAGAAATGTGTCCAAGAAGGAGGCATTTGACTTTGTAAAGTGTCTGATTCTTGCTTTTAAGAAGACTTGCTTTTTTAAGACTAAAAATACTAAGACAACACTTCACACATTTATTCTGGTTTATGTGTCCCTTTATGTGGAGTTCAGAAACGTCAGATGACAGAAAATAAACTACTTCAATGTAGGAAAGAAGATGCAGAGAGAGAGTGTGGTGGGTTAACCTTTATTGGCTGCCAGATGCCTACCAAGACTCTCACTCCTCGTCCTCAACAGGACATGGGAGAAAAGTATGATGAAAAGTTTGTGGGATGAAATAAGGACAGGGAGATCACTTAGAAATTACTGTCATGGGCAAAACAAACTCGACTTGGGGAAATTGATTTATTACCTATTGTCTGAAAGATAGACACATGAAGCATTCACCATTTGAAATTAAAAGGAGACATACTTTGAAACTATGAAATTTTATTGCTAAGTGCGTTGAAAAATCAAGTAATCTTTTCATGCTGGACATCCAGAGATAACATTTTTATTAAAAATTAAAATTTTAAATTGCTCATCTTCATATGAAGAAAAACCTTCCCAAGGCCTTCTTAAGGTTTTATCTTCCTATCCCCTTCAGACGAAGTTGTCTTCTGTCGTGGTTTAGCCCCAGCCGGCAACTAAGCACCAAGCAGTCAAAGAGAACAAGTTAATGAGAAATATGAATAAATCTAAAAAATATCTTCCCTCCACCCCTCCCTTCTCCTTGGGCTCAACTTCACATTTGACTTCTCTACCTCCTTTCCCCAAGCAGCACAGGGAGTTGGGAATGGGGACTGCAGTCAGTTCATGATGTGTTGTCTCTGCCGCTCCTTCCTCCTTATGTTCTTTCCCTGCTCCAGCACAAGAGACAGTCCTTCATGGCCTTCTCCAACATGGCAGTCCTTCCCATGGGCTGCAGTTCTTCACAAAGTGCTCCAGTGTGGGTCATTTCCACAGGGCATAGTCCTTCAGGAACAGACTGCTCAAGCATGGGTCCTGTGGAGTCACAGGTCCTGCCAGAAGACCTGCTCCAGCTTGGCCTCCTCTCCACAGGGCCACAGGTTCTGCCAGGAACTTACTCCCATGTGGCCTTCCATGGGGTCACAGCTTCCTTCAGGGCACATCCACCTGCTCCAGCATGGGGTCCTCCATGGGCTGCAGGGTGACCACCAGCATCACCATGGTCTTCACCAGGGGCTATAGGGTAATCTCTGCTCTGGCACCTGGAACATCTCCTCCCCTCCTTCTTCACTGACCTTGGTGTCTGCAGAGTTGTTGCTCTCACATAACCCCACTTCTCTCTCAGCTGCAGTTGCTAAACTATTTAACCTTTTCTTAAATGTGCTATCACAGAGGCACTACCAACATCATTGACTGGCCTAACTTTAGTCAGCAGCTGGCCCATCTTGTAGCCAACTGGAACTGTCTCTCTCCAACATGGAGACAACTTTTGGCATCTTCTCACATAAGCCACCTCTGCAGCCCTCCACTACCAAAACCTTGCCACATAAAGCCAATAGAGAAATAGTCCAAAGAAAAATATTATTTCTGGATGACTCATACTATTTCTGGAGAACCTTTCATAACTCTAAAAACTTGCAAATAACAAATATTTCACCTTCCTAAAATTTATAATAACAAGTATGCTTCCCTATATTCCTTATTCTCCTGAATTATCTTGTTTGATAGTGGAACTAACTTATGAAACTTGCTTTCCTGGGTTTTTTAATAATTTTCTTATTCCTACCTTTTCTCATATAAAGCATCATACGTGGTGATTCAAATTATGTTAGGCAAAGAGCAGTACCATTGATTACTATCCACACAGAGCCTAAATTGATTTAAAAAATGGAACTGTACCCTAACAAGCATTTATACTTGGTTGAATTAGAGATGGAGGAGGCTTATTTGGGTGTGCACAAACCATATCACTTTGGCATCATCTGTAATAAATTATTTTGACTGATATTGTGTGTAGGCATAAAATAAACAGCTGATTTTTTTAAAAAAGAAAAGATAAAGATACCAGGAGAACAACAACAAAAAAAGAACAAGATGCTAAACAAACAATACCAGGAACACTCAAAGAGTACTAAAAATTTAAATATCAATGTGTATGTTCACATGATTCTTGCAGAAATGCCTCAGGAGAACACATCTGTCTTCACTGTTCTGATTAAATTATGGTCAGTATCCAGAATAGCTACACTAAAACTAGATCAGATATTTTTCCAAACTTTGCTTAGCAGTAATCTTAAATATCAAGCAGTGCCATCTCTTTCAAGATAAGAGTCTCATTACTCTCTCACCTCATGACAGGTAAAGGAGGAAGACACATCTTGCAGGGTAAAGAGCATTCAAATTGTCTTTCACTAGAAATGAGTTCTAGGTAGGTCAAATTCAAAGTAGTGCATTTCCTGATATTGATATTACACACACACAAACATGTATTCATTCTTCTGACACCTCTTGAGGGGATGACCTGCAAGATGGGGGCTAGAGGAGCAACTCCCACTGTAAGAGAAGATCAGGTTGAAGACCACCAGAGGAACCTGAACATGCACACATCTATGGGACCTGATGAAATGCACTCCAGACTCCTGAGGGAATTTGCTGACATCGTTGCCAAGCCTCTCTCTCTCCAGGATATTTGAAAAGTCCTGGCAGTCAGGTGAAGTCCCCAGAGACTGGAAAAAGGGAAACATTGCACCCATTTTCAAAAACAGTATCAAGGAGGACCCTGGGAACAAGCGACCTGCCAGCCTCATGTCTGTACCTGGGAAGACTGTGGAACAGATCCTCCTAGAAGCTATGCTAAAGGCACATGGAGAACAGGGAGGTGATCTGAGACAGCCAACATGGCTTCACCAAGGGCAAGTCCTGCCTGACCAACCTAGTGGCCTTCTATAATGGAGAGACCAAACCAGTGGCCAAGGGAAGATACGAATGTTGTCTACCTGGACTTCTGTAAGGCCTTTGACATGGTCCCCCACAACATCCTTCTCTCCAAGCTGTAGACATATGGATTTGATGGGTGGACTGTGTCCCTCAGCAGTCTGTACTGGGACCAGCACCATTTAATATCTTCATCAATGCCATAGACAGTGGGTTCGAGTGCACCCTCAGCAAGTTTGTGGATGACACCAAGATGAGTGGTATGGCTGACACACCTGAGGGACAGGAAGCCATCCAGGGGGACCTGGACAAGCTTGAGGAATGCGCCCATGGGGTCCCTTAATGGGAACCCTCATGGGGTTCAACAAGGCCAAGTGCAATATCCTGCACCTGAGTCAGGTAAGCCCCAGTATTTGTACAGGCTGGGGGTTGAAGGGATTGAGAGCAGCCCTGCTGAGAAGGACTTGGGGGTACTGGTGGATGAAAAGCTGGACATGAGCCGGCAATGTGTGCTCGCAGCCCACAAAGCCAGCCGTCTCCTGCGCTGCATCCAAAGCAGTGTAGCCAGCAGGTCGAGGGAGGGGATTCTTCCCTCTGCTCCACTCTGGTGAGACCCTACCTGCAGTACTACTCCTACTTCTGGGAGAGGATCCAGAGCAGGGCCACAGAAGTAATCAGGGGAATGGAACACCTCTAATATGAGGAAAGGCTGAGAGAGCTGGGTTGTTCAGCTTGGAGAAGTAATGGCTCTAGGGGGATCTTATTGCAGCCTTTCGGTACCTCAGGGGGGCCTATAACAAAGATGGGGACAAACTTTTTAACATGGTCTGTACCGATAGGATAACCAAGGGTAATGCTTTTAAATGAAAAGTGGTCAGATTTCGGCTAGGTATAAGGAAGATGTGTTTCACAGTGAGGGAGGTAAAACACTGTCACAGGTGGCCCAGAGAGGTGGTAGATGCCCCATCCCTGAAAACATTCCAGGTCAGGTTGGATGGGGCTCTGAGCAACCTGATCTAGTTGAAGATGTCCCTGCTCACTCCAGGGAGGTTGGACAAGATGACCTTTGAATGTCCCTTCCAACTGAAAGTTTCTATGTTTCTATGATTTTATGAAGTACAGCTCAGAGGCTGATGCACTGACATCTACTCGTCACATAAACTTTGCAATCATATGGTCTAGCACCACAGAACTCATGAAAAACAGCCAAGCAACCGCTAAGGGGCTTCAGGTCTACAAACATCTGGATGTCAGTTGCTTTATAATTTTGTAGTAAAAGCAGTGATTTTATTAAATATTCCACTGAGGATTTAATCTTACTTTTTTTGAAGTCAATTAAAAATCTCATTAATTTCTGAGAAAGCCTATTTAGCACTGAAATTATTTTGTGTAACTTGTATTTTTATGTCATCTCTCCATACTTGCTTTAAAATAATCCTAAAATTCTGTTAAGAGCTTAACCTTACAAATCGTATTGAATCCTTAAAATCTTTCATCACGTATATACATATAATTACTTTTCAGTATAGTTATTTTATTTCAGGTCTTTTTGCAGAGGATTACTGTGTTTTCCTGAATACATTATGTTAAAAAGTCCTGATTTCTACTTCCATTTTTTGATACTTACTTATGAATTGAAGATAGTTAAGAAGGTGTAAAATCCTTTCTGCTTGACTCACTCTTTGTCAGTTTTATTACTTACTCTTTATCTAACTCACTTTTGTCAATCTATCTCTCAATCTTGTTTTGTATATCATGAAGGCTACATGTTTATCACATTCTGCCTATGAGGTCTACTTGGTATTTAACAATGAAAGTTTCTATTGTCAGTTGTTTATAGCTTTTCCAATAATTTAACTCTCTAGGTTGATATTCTTTACGCTTGCATCAAAATTAATATCTTCAGGAAAAAAAAATTGATTTGTTCCCAAGTAGGTCTATCTGGCATGACAATCATGTGGAAGAAAATAACTTTTGGTGATAAAAAATATAACATAATTCACAGAGAGAAGAGGAAGATTCATTTATATATAT